>NC_056732.1:1578570049-1578590049 GCF_019279795.1 Protopterus annectens | reverse complement strand
ATAGAATAGTCCAGTTCTTACCAATGATTTTTTTAATCATATCAGTGTAACTATTATATTTTAATAGATACCCCATTCTGTAGTACATTAAACCACTATTTACTTTCAAATTCTGAGATGTTCCAGAAGCACACATATAGGGTTTTGCTAAACGATGTCTTTCATTAATAACTGATGTGTCTTGCATTGTCAATAATAGCATCAGTATAACCCCTACTTTTAAAATCACTAGCCATGCTATTAATTTCTTCCACAAAATTTTCCTCATTTGTATTAAGGTGACTTGCCCTCATTAATTGAGTTTTTATTACACCCTTATACATGTGTCTTGGATGCATACTATTGAAATGTACATATCTTGTGGCTTGTACATCCTTTTTATAAATTCTAGTGTCAAAATTATCAATATTACTCAAAATTTCCACATCTAGAAAATGAATACGTTCATATGAAAAATTCACATCAAACTTCAAAAAGTTGGTAGTCGTATCCAAATATTGAACAAACCCATCTAAATTTGCATCACTATGCCACAATAAAAACACATCATCTACAAATCTTTTAAAGAAAAGTAGATGTTCATTTCTATAAGTACCATCAGAATTATAAATCACATTTTCTTCCCATCTAGCCAATATCAAGTTTGTATAGGTATTGATGACAGGGGTGCCCATAGCAATCCCTGAACATTTATGGAAGTAGTAATCATTATACATAAACAGATTGTTACTTAAAACTATGTCCATCATGAGACATAAAAGTTCAGCCTTAACTAATATCTTACTATCAGTTAATTACACCTATAACACACAGTACTGGAAAATATTTAACTGGAAATACTTGCATAGAGCATTTTTAACACCAGATAGAATTAAAAAGATCAGTACAACTACAGAGGTTTTTTGCTGGAGGTGTGAAAAGTCAGACTGGAGTCATATTTTTTATGAATGTAATAAAGGTAAATCATATTGGAATGGAATTAATCATTTTTTTACAAGCTTTATTTAATGAATCCTTTACCTTAACTAAAACATTGATTATACTAAATGTAAATGAAGGTTCCTACCTGAATAAGAGAAATATGTATTTGTTATGGACAATACTTGCTATATCTAGGAAATGCGTAACCAGAAGGTAGAATTCAAATACACCCCCGACCTTGGAAGAATTCTACACTTTACTGAAGAGAACTGCATTGATGGAAATAAAAATCAAAGAACTACGAATCTATCCCAGGCCATTGGTAAATAATCCTTGGAAGAAAGTTATATCTTTGTTGGACACTCTGCAGTAATCAATATTGTATCTCTAATAACTGATCTGTTAATTCTATATTTAATAACATACAGTGTATATAATTGAAAGTCAGGCTATTGTAAATATTGTATATAGTTGTTTAAAAGGTTATTTAAAAATATTATGTAAATGTTATTTTAATTGAAAATAAAAATTTTTTGGACTGGGAAAAAAGTTAATCCTTACTATTTATAAAGGAGGTATGGCTATGTAGACATTCTCTGAGTGCTTCCAATCCAAAGTCATTGGGTATCACTGTGAACAAAGAGCTGATGTACATAGTTACCATTAGAATCCCATTGGTTGTATGTACATCCAACCAAGCCTTCAAACTCTTCAAAAATTCATTTGTATCCTTAATGAAGCCCATACAATGGCATATAGGGGTGCAAGTTGTTGTTACAGATATTTTGACAATGAAGCAGTGACCCATTTTACTCCCCGAGACAATCGGTCTCATAGGAGGGTTATAAAGATTTTTATGAATCTTGGGTAACCCGTAAATCATGGGTATTACTGGATATGACATATAAAAATAGTTATAGATATCTGGTGTAATTGACCTATAGATCAATAAGTAATAAAGAAATGTTTTTACTTTAATAGTAATAATATTGAAGGTAAAGGCCCTATCAACTTAGCTAACCATAGCTAACTGTTAGACATATATATAGCAAGAACGTATGTGCACATTTGAAAAGAAAAATGTATAAACTGGGATCCATGTACAAAGGAAGGTGTACTTGTGGGTTATAGTGAGTCTCAAAAGGATATAAAATTCTACATCCAGACACAAACAAGGTAACAGTCAGCAGACGTGTGACTGTTGATTAAAGCTCTGTGTGTTCAAAGTTACAAACTGTTCAGTCTAGGGAAAAGTCCACAACCATGTCACAAGAAAAACATGAACAAAGCTTCACAGAAATAAAAATTATTGCAGACAATTCAAAAACTGATAAAGAAGATGCTGAACAGCAAATGACTTCAGTCAGGAAATCAAGAAGAAGCAATAAAGGTATTCCTCTTAAATATTTGTCTTATATGCCTCACATAGCAGTTCTAGCTGAGAGGGGCTCATGGGAAGAGATGCAAAAACTACCACTACATGAGACACAAATATGGATTAGAGCTGCTGATGAAGAGATGACATCACTCAATGAGCTCCAGACAAGCACACTTTCAGAGCTACCTCAAGGTAAACATGTAATCAGATGCAAATGGGTTTTTAAAGCAAAATGTGACTCTGAAGGGAAAGTCTGTAGGTACAAGGCAAGGTAAGTTGCAAAAGGATACTCACAAAAATTTGGTGAATACAATGATGCTTCTTTTGCTCCAGTTGCCAAAGTATCTTTCAGAACACTGATGACATTGGTGGCTTTACAGAAAATGATTGTGAAATGTCATGATATCAAGACAGCTTTTCTTAATGGTGGTATAGAAGATGAAATACATGTGTCACAGTCAGGATATGTAAAAAGTGGAGAAGAGCATTTTGTTTACAAACTGCAAAAATCTCTGTATGGTCTTAAGCTGCTCAAAAATAGAACTCAAAAGTAAACAAAGTTCTGCTAGATAAAGGATTCATGTGAAGCAAAGTCGATCCATGCCTATACTCTAACATATAGATGCTGAATGGATGTATCTGTTAGTCTGTGTGGATGATTTGATTATTGCTTACAAAAGGAATGATGAAATTGCAAAGTTAATAATAGTACTCAATCAGCACTTTGAGACTAAAGATATTGGTGAGATGACATACTACCTAGGAATTAACATATGGCGTGAGAAGGACAGCAGTTTTCTGTTGAACCAGAGTGAAAACATTGATTCAATTCTTCAACAGTTCAACATGGCTGAGGCTAAAGGAGTAAGCACACCCATGAATATAGCTTATCCAAAGTTGGAAGGAGAGGAAGATCTTCTACCATCTAATAAGCAGCACAGACAAGCAGTGGGGGCACTTCTGTACACTGCAACCACTACATGTCCAGACATTGCAGCAGCCATGTTGCTTCTCTGCAGGCATGTAAGTAAACCATGTCAAGGAGATTGGAATTCAATAAAAACAAGTTATGAGGTGTCTCAAAGACACAAAAGGCTTGAGTTTAAAGTTGTCAGCAATTGGTGACTTAAACCTCACAAGATATATGGACTCTGATTGGGTGGGTGACCTCAACACATGCAAGTTTACAAGTGGTTACTTGTTCAAATTAGGAAACAGTCCTATATCCTGACCCAAGAAGAAACAGCTCTCAGTGGCATTGTCTTCTACAGAGGTAGGATACATCTCGGCTGCCTATGCCACTCAAGAAGCAGTTTGGTTGTGGTAGTGACTTGAAGATCTTGGAGAACCAGCGTCCCAGCCTGCAGTCTTATATGAGGACAATCAGGGATGCATTAACTTGCAACCAGTGAGAAGATCAATGCAAAAACAAGCATATTAATGTCAGTCACTGTTCCATTACATTCATAACTTGGTTGATCAAAAAGTGATTGTGCTTTCATATTGTGAAACTGATAACATGATTGCTGATGCTATGATGAAGGCACTCACAGTAAACAAGTCTGTAGATTTTAGATCACAAATGGGATTGACTTAAGTAGTAGCTGTTGGGCGGGGTGTTAGACACACACACACATATATATATATATATATATATATATATATATATATATATATATATATATATATATATATATATATATATATATATATATATATACGGCGGTAGCATTGTTACCTCACAGCAAGAGGTTCTCCCATTCGATTTTCCCCCGTGGTTGGGTAGCGTTTGAAAGACATGCGTGCGTAAATGGGTGTGCCTTTGTTGAAGGTTGAGCATCGAGCTGGCACCTTGGCATTTTGTAAAAAATCTACTGCCAATCATTAGCGGACCGGAGTTCCGCTGTGGCAACCCCTTACTGGGAAAAGCCGAAAGACAAACAAACAAGAGCAGAAACTACTATGTGTGTGTATATTTCAGTTATATGTAATAATAGGTTTAGCCACAAGATGGCAATGTTTTCTGGTGGACACTTATGGTAATGTGCTTGATGTAATTTGCTGTTCCTTGTGCACTGTGTATCATAACATTAAAAAATAAAATAAAATAAACGTACCTTGGTTTAGACTACAATCAGGCTGTAAGCATTTATTTGCTGTGCCCAGAAGAAGTTTTTCTAACACTAACTATATTTGTGAGGTGGACGGGGAAGGGTCCAATAGCTCCTGGAGAATGGTCCTAGCAAAGCATGATCCAGACCTAGAGAAGGAATCCATCTTACAGTGCTTTGCAAAAAGTGTGTACAGAGGACCAAGTAGCAGCTTCTAGAATACTTCTAGAATGTAATCCTTTCCAAAAAGCCAAAAAAGAAGCCAAGGTCATTGTAGAGTAGGCTTTGACCCTGCCTGGAATAGATTTGTCATGGTAAGTATAACAAAAGGCATTAAACTTAGACAACCATTTTGAAATAGTCAGTTTTGACACAGGTTGTCCCTTTTTCTTACCTTCACAAGAAATGAACAATTGATCTGATGATCTGAAAGATTTAGTTCTGTCAAGATAGTACCTGAGTTGTCTGGTAACAAAAAATATATGGAGTATCCTTTTTCCCACCTCTTTAGGTTCAGGAAAGTAATCCTCTTTAGGTTCAAGAAAGTAAACAGGGAGATGGCTAGTCTGAATTATAGTAAACTCGGATACCACTTTAGGCATAAAAGAAGGGTTATTTCTTAAAGAAACTCTGTCCTTGTGGAAAATGAGGTAGGACTGACTCACCTTAAGAGCTTGCAACTCAACTTCTTGCAGAGGTCAGGGCAATCAGTAAAACATTTTTTCTTGTTAAAAAACTCGAGTCAGCCAGATTAGCTGGTTCAAATGGAACAAGTGTTATTTTCTCTAACACAAAAGTAAGATCCCAAAGAGGGGCCAGCAGTTTACTTGGAGGCCTCTTATGCAAAACCCCTTCCATGAACAGTTTGAAAGAGGAGGATTCATGGGCAGGCATGCTGAAATGGCCAATAAACCTTGATAAAGGAATAAGAAAGGACATTTGACAGTAACTCATACATATATTGTAAAATCCAAAAACAACTAGCCTTAAATAATTGCTGGTTATGTTCTTGGCACCAGCTAGAAAACCGTTTTCATTTGCTATTATATGATTTTCTAGTGGCAGGCTTTCTTGCCTCCATTAGTACCTGCTGCATGTCCTCGGAAAACAGGTGATTGAAAGGAATTAAGACCCTAACATCCAGGCAGTCAATTGAAGATGATTGATGTTGGGATGTATCAAACATCCCTGTTCTTGTGAGTAGATCCGTTCTGTGAGGAAACTTGTGATAATTTCCCCTGGCCATTTCCAAAAGAAGAGAGAACTGTAGTTACCTGGGCCAGAAGGGAGTCACCACAATGATCTTGTGGGATTCCTGATGAATTTTCAGAAGTACTCTGGATATTAGTGGAAAGGGTGGAAAGGCATGCAGGAACATCCCTGACCAAAGAAAAGAAAAGGCATCTGTCTTCCAGTCTGTCTATCCTGGAGTGATGGAACAGAATTTAGCTAGTTGATTGTTCAGAGACGAGGCAAATAGGTCTACTTGATGAACTCCCCAAAGGTGCATCAAATCTTTGGAGAGCCTGGATCTAGTTTCCATTGGTGAGGGTCTGCAATGGTCCTGTTCAGTCTGTCTGACACACAGTTTTGCTCTGATGGAATGTATGATGCCTGTAGAATGAGATTGTGTGCAGAGTTATATCCAAAGCTAATATAGCTATTTTGCAAAGGGAGTATGACCTGGTTCCTCCTTGTTTGTTGATGTATCACGTGACTGTGGTATTGTCTGTCACCACTTAAAGAGGTCCTAGGGATCAAAGATGGTTCAGAGAATTGAGTGCCTTGATCAGGCAAACACTTTCTTGATATGTATATGCTTGAAGCATCTATGGTGACTGACTGCTTTGGAGCAGGGAGGGATAAGGGGAGACCTGGATTTAAGGATATCTGTTGTCTCCACTAAGTTATTTTTTCTTCTAACAAACCCCAGTACTGGTATTTGAAAAGATAAAGGACATTGATGCTATGACAAAAGAGATATTAGATATCACTGTATTTTTCTCATGTGTAGTCTTGCCAGGGGTATCATGAAAATCACAGATGCCATGAGACCCAAAATCGTGAGGTATTCCCTTGCAGTCCAACAAACAAAAGAAAAACACTGAACAGCACTGAAGAAGGGGAAATCAAAAAGTTTTGCTGTTTGAAAGTGATTAACAGCTTTATTAAAACTTTAGAACATTTCTGTGGTTCGTTTTTCTTTTGTTTGTTTGACTTGTTATTAAACACAGTTTACTGCAGTGGATTCTTTTGCATTACATTTGTATTCCCTTGCAGTGACAGAAGTCTGAGTGCAAAACCTTGAGTTGTCTGCTTGCCATCCCAGAAACACAATTCTGTGGGTAGGAGTCATAAAAGACTTTGGATGTTCTTGGAATCCCAGCTTGTGTTAGAGATCTCTCAACCAAGAGAGAGGTTCCTGACATTTTTGTAAAGACTCTGGAAAGATAAGCAAGTCATCTAAATATGGAAAATGTGGATACCTTGTAGCTTGCAATGAGCTACAACTGGAGCTAGATACTTTTTGAACACTTTTGGTGAAATGGATAGTCCAAAGGTTAAGGCAGAGAACTGATAATGTGATCCAGATACACAAAACCTTAAAAAATGCCTGAAGTCTAGATGAACAGGAATGTGATGAACAGTATCTTTTAAGTCTAGTACTGCCAGGAAACGTAAAAGAGGAAGAAGAGGCAGCAGGTTGTAAAGTGGCACAATTTTGAATTTGGGCACTTTTACAAACAGGTTTAGGAAAGAAAGATCCAGAACTGGTCTCCAAGTGTTTTCTTTCTTGGGACTAAGAACATCCTTGAATAAAACCCCTTCCCCACCTGGGATGGATGAACTGGTTCTATCATTCCTTGGAGAAGCATGTGATGAAGAGCAGGTGGAAACCAAACAATCTGATCTGCAAGATGAGGAATGACCCCGTGGAAAGGAGAAATTTTCTCCCACTGCCATCTGTAACTCTGATGCATGATTTTCAGAACCCATTTGTCTGAAACAATCTGTTGTCAAAGAGAAAATGAAGATTCAGACTTTCTGGAAAAGAAAGAGAGCTAGGCTGGGATGGGGTTACAAGGGCTTTTGAACAGCCATTTGGGCTTGGAGCGTGCTTGATTATTTAGCTTTGAAACTGCTTTTTAGAACCTCCTTGCCACTTCTTCTTAAACGTCTGCTTACCTGAATTCTGTTGAGACTGTTTAGTCTGTGTTTTGCAGAAATTGGATGAGGAGAAGGAAAATTCATTGGACAATTTGGAAAAAGAGACCTGAAAAATGTACAGATTCCCTTGATCAGCTTGCTTGTTTTATCATACTTTTTGATCACCTCTGCATCAGAGGGGCCAAACACTAAATCTCTTATCAAAGGGATAATTTTAAATCTAATTTTTAACATCATCTGGAAGTTTTTGAGAGTGCATCCAAGGAAACCTCCATAAAACCATAGCAGTGGCCATAGCCCTGAAATAAGTATCAGCAGAGTCATTCACACACTGCAAGCAGTGAGTAGTAACCTGTGCAATAGCAGAAACTAAGTTGTTTAAGCAGTTTTTCCTCACAAGAAGCTCTAGATAAAACATTCTTCATACTTTCACAATATGTCAGAATAAACTTTAACATATGAGCCTAACAATTTAAAATTCTGAAATTCTTGCAGAAGTATACACTTACTATCAGTAATTTTCCCATTTTTATTAGAAAGAGTAGGATTGGAATTAATTACATTCGTAGCAGCAGAAGAGTCAACTAAGGCTATATTGGAAATAGTGTATAAAAATGTAAAAGACTGAGGAACTTTATACATCATATCTGCCTTTTTAGGAACAAATGTCCGATTATCAGGAAATTGCAGGCAGTAAGACACACACACTTTCTAAAGCAGACATGACAGGAGAAATGTGTGTAGATTTTGGAAAATCCTTCTGTAACGGCTCATAGTATTTTTGAGGGGCTGAGAAATCTCAATATTCTCCCAATTAAAACACTGAGACATTCTAGCAATAGTCTCAGAGAAAGAGAAACCCTGACAGGGAGAATCAGAAAGAGAGCTCTCCTCTAAGTCTGAAACAGAAATCTGAGGGCAAAACCGTGAATTTGACCCAGCAACTTAATGTTCAGATTCAGAATCTTGAATCTCTTTGGGAAAGGTGGCATCCCTCTTTCTTTTACCAGAAACTCCTCTGCAAGAATGGTCAGTAGCCTGAATTAAACCCTGAGCCATTCCCAATAAACTACTCCTATCCAAAGAGATTTGAAGAGGAGTAGGTACATGCTTGGTTTTCTGTTTTATTTTCACGGGAAAAATTGAGCCAATCTTGTCACTGATGGCAGCCGCTGCTTCCCCAGGGATACGCACAGCATTCTGACACAACAGGGAAACCTTCCCTGTTCCCTTTCCCAGGACCAACAAGAGTGGTTCTTCCTTGCACACTGAGAGGACCTCAGCAGTCGCAGAGGATGTGGTTAACCCCTAGTCCATAGTGACTGTAGATTCTATGACAGAGGGATCCAGGGTAAAGGATGAATGGTTTGAGGTACAACAAATGGCACAGCAGTGTCACCCACTCACAGCTGAGGCAAATTGCCAGCCTGCTGTGGTGGCAGAGGCTGTTTGCTTAACTTTTCCTTCTTGTGGTTGGAAGAAGGACTGTACATGGAAATGACAATCTGTCCCATAGTCAAGCCAAAAATGGTACTTCTATCCTAGGGAAAAAAGCAACAGTGCCAGTAAATCTACCAGTCCACAAAAGTAACTTTTTTGATGGAAAAAACATAGTAAAAAGCACTTTCACACACTATGACAGCCCCACAATCTTAAACAAACACACTTTCTCTACAGAAAATAGTTTATCAGTTAGATGGCATGACTTTTAAACTGAAAGAAGCAATACATGCTTAATTTAAAACTACGTTACAGTCTGGAGACAATCCATTAAAACTCAACCCTCCCAGCTTTAAAGTAAATTTCCCGAAGAGGAAAGTGATAAAATATTAGTAAAAAGAAGGAACCTTTTTCACCAAAGGGATCTTATTTGCCCACCTAAGGAAAGCACAAGCTGACCATTGATCCTCAACCACATACTCTTTGGTATCAATAAAGATGTGAAGGGCTTCATGTCCAAACACTGAGCTGCTTGACAGTTTGAATGCTTGAAAGGTCTCTTGTAGCTTTGGTAACTGACCAGTTATTATATTCTTGGCAGGATATAACCCATATAGTTAAACTTCTGCAGCAGTGATCAATGTGAAGAACACTTCTCATTCCTATAGAATCTTCTACATAGGTTGTTTGATAATTCTCTACTACTTTTTGATAACCCCAAAAATTCCCAGCGGTGGTTGTCTCTAAATACCTTATAAAACTGAATAGGGTTTCCTCTTAAATGTCTGCATGAGACACTGTACAAGTTCAGATATTTTTCTCTTTCATAATAACTTAAATTTTCACATTCATGGATGCCCTTGGTATACTTCTGCTGTACCCTTTCCAGTTTACTCATGCTTGTTTTCTCATAAGGTTTCCATATTGTTATTCCATATTCAAATTTGGGTCTAATGTAACTAACAAACAATGACGTCATCATTTCTGATATCCTAGACTTTATAAATCTTTTCATACAACCTATAATTCTATATCTATCATTAACTAATTGGTTAATATGAATATTAAAAATCAAAGCAGGATCTTTCAATGTACCTATGTCCTTTTATGAATCAATAGTTTCAATCACTGGGTGCTGTATTATGTTTTTACCATTCTCTCTTCTTTTGTACATTGGTTTAGATTTCAGTTTGGCAGAATTATCTAACAAGTAATTAACCTTTATAACCCCATGAGCATTGCACATCAACGGTGTTAAATCTTGACAGGAAGTAACAGTAAATTATTTAGAAACACAAATAATGTCTGGTACGTTCCATTCCCTGGGTGTCTTTTTTACAATCTGAAGCAATTGATGTTCCTGAACATATGTTGTAAATAATTTCCTTACTAAAGTTGTTGATTCAGTATTATTCCAGTCTGTTTCTGAAAAATAAAAGTCCCCAGCTAATATTATTCTTCCCTTCTGTGTTTCATCTAGAATACGTACAAATTCCTCTAGGTCATCATCACTTGACTTTGGTGGTCTATACACTTCAACAATTGTAAACATGGAAAATGTACAGACCAGATTTGCTCAGCAGATTTGATAGGTTTGTGGACAGACGGGAGTTTTTGGTCACTGGACTGTAATGTCTGAGTGGTAACATAATTGCGTAGAGTGGTATTTACTGCTGGACATGCAGATGGATGTTGGATAATTTTTTAGGTGGGGAGAAGCTGTGTATGTTAGTTGATGGGGTAGTTTTAACTAATTTAGGCTTTTACTGTTATACAGCGGTGGGTTTTGAAAGAGGTAATTACTTCAAATTTAGGAACTTAGTTATAACATTTTGATTTTTGTGATGCCTGCAGGTTAGCAAGGATGAGCGTGCCATGAAAAGTGTTGGGAGGAGATACGTAATGGCAAGTGTAGTTTTAGTTGTGTTGATGAGAAAGGTTTTTGGCTCTGTAAAGTATACCTAGTTTTTCATGTGTTTTTCTTATGCAGTTTTGTATATGCTGGTCAAGATTATTATCCATTGTCAGCCCAAATGATTTGATATTAGAAGTGAATTGATTGGTTATATTATCTAGGGAAAGGACTTTAAATTTTGTTTGTTCATGAGAGTGGGATTTGGAGAAAAATGTACTTTTGGGGGGGGGGGGTTGAACATGAGTTTTGAGTTAGAAAGTTGTCTTTCAGTGCCTGTTTAAAGCTTCCTGAGAATTTTTTTGGAGATATGCCTGCTATCTGATGTACATATGAGTGAGGAGTCATCTGTGTATTGTATTAGGGAGGCCTGTTGTGTGGATATGTAGAGCGTTGTCAAGAATGTTGATGAGGAGGGGGAGCAGGATATTGCCTTGGGGTACACTGGTGGTGACTGGAAGGTAAGGAAGAGGGTGAGGTGCCATTTCACTAAGTTTTATTGGACAAGTAGCTTTTGAATGATAGAAGGGTGGGCTGAAATAGACCTAGTCAGTTCATTTGAAGTGGAAGTTTGCTGTGACAACCTGTGTCAAAGGCTTTAGACACATGCCTCTAACTTCATTGACAGTGTCTATAAAGTTTAAAAGTACAGTTTTAGTACTGTGGGAGGGATGGAAGCCATGTTGTGTGGAAGATTGAAGTTTTTTCTGCAGGACATAGTTTAGCAATTGTTTTTGAATACATTATTCAAGTATTTTGGTGAGGGAGTGGGAGTCAATTTTGCTGCAGGTCTAAGGTTAGTTATGTCCGTTGAATTTCTTCCTTTGTATAGGAGGATAATTTGTATTTTTTTACAGAGAGAGGGAATGTGGGATTCCTGGCTTGGCCTATTATAAGGACTGAGATAGGATAGGCAATTGTGTTGGCTGCTATTTTAAGTTAATCACTTGGAAGGTCATCAGGTGAAGTTGAGTTTGAGTTTGTTTAAGGGTAGTTTTACATAGGATGTTGACACAGGTTTGAAGTTGAAAGTGGATGTGGTGATATGTGGCTGTTGGGCGGGATTGGGATTAAGATGTGGAATTTTTGGTTAGAGACGCTATAGTCTCTATGAAATATGGGGTTATGGTTGAATTTTACAAGCATATGCTGGGATATTTTCATGTTTCCCCTATCCATGAGAAACAGGGGTGCTAAATCAGAGACCAGATTTGATGTTACCTTATTATTCATCCAAATTATGTTTGAATAGACTAAAAGAAGTACTTTGCTTTATGTGGAGTGCAACACAGTTCCTTAGAAGCAGCATTCTTTGTGATATAAACCTATTCCCCCAATATGTTTTATTTAGTTTGCAAAAGAGATTGAGATCACTTGCTCAGATGTTTATAGTACAATAGGACTTACAAACACGCATTAGGTCTGATATAGTATGGTCTGTTGAAGCTCTACACTCAAGACAGAAGTTGCTTCTCAGTACCCTGGATGATACTGAGAAGAGAGACAAGACTTTGAGTTGGTCGGCATATTTTTCTAGATTGAGGCCCTTGATTTTTTTTTTTTAGTGAGAAAATGTTGTGAACATTCCAGCTATGGCAAGTGTTTGGACAGGTACGTACTGAAAGGGTATTATACTCAATGATCAACCCAATGAATACCAAGCACAGCAGAATGGTTATATTCCAGAATCTCAACACAATACCTTTAGATGGAAGCTGTGTGATGAAATAGGACTTCCTTGCAACAGTGGATATGTGGTGATCAAGGGGCAGTTCATTGTCAGCACAGGTTCCCAGATCCATAACTATAGGAACCAATTTTTAGGGCTGTGCTTTCAATGTGATCATTGATGTGATTATATCAGGCACCTAGTGAAGATACTTCTTTGAACTCTTGTATGAGTTCCAAAAATGTGTTTTTGTATGCATTGTAAATATTGCATACGTTGTATCTACTTATTCCTACCACAATAAACTGCCATGCTTCTTTACAACTTATTTCTGTAGTGTGCCAAATAACTATCGTAACTTTGTCTAATATACTGCTGAATATGTTTTTGGAGGTTTCTCCCCAGGCCATTGGTGAAAAGGGCATCTTTCATGAAGCAGTCAGACTTTCCCATTAAACAAATGCAAATAAATAATAAATAAAAAAACGATAACAGTTTAATTTTCAGTGGACTTATTTTTTTTTTCCTGAAAGAATTTTACAAGTTTGAGAATGTTACATTATGGCTAAATGATGCACCCCTGGAGTCTGTCTTAAGACAGCCGTGCTAGTAGGACATGATATTTTTACAGATTCGCTGCAAGCAGTAGATTTTGCATCAGTGCTTGAGAAGATTGTTTTGAGTCTTTAGTTACAGTAGTAGTTTTAAGTTATTTAGAGTAACTTTGAAAAGTTTTAAATAACTATAAAGAGCAAATGTTTTTATAGAGAACTGCTACTGACATCTTTAAGTCTTGTGAATCCATTTCATTTAGGTATAATGGTGTCAACGTTTTATAGGCACTGTAATCAACTAGATGGCATTCTAGCAGATTAGTGGAAGTCTGTTCAAATGTGATAAAAACAAATGAATAAAAATGAGTTGTAGCAATGACAAGGTATTAGCATGCTATGACACCAAGTTGTGAGAAAAAACTGCTAACATTCTCTAGCGATTAGCTCAGAAGGTGATATAATCCTGTGAGGCCTGTAATAGGAAGATTACACTGTAAAAATATCATCATCTTCTGCTGCATATGATGTTATTTTTTAATTTAATGATAACAGCTCAGTATATAGGAAGCAATGCAATTATGATTGAGACCTTGTAGATAGAGTTAGAGTGCGTTATTGATGCCACTGTCCTGCAAATAATGTGTAGTGCAGAGGCAACTGCAATTTCAGATGCATAAAATGTGATTAAATATTTGTCTGTGAGAAGCTATTTCACAACAGTTAACTACTTGTGACATCTGTTTATGAAATTAAACATAATCATCTGTGTTGCAAGGAATGCATAATAGACATAGTTGGAACAATGAAAAGTAAGCAGAATGTGCCAACAGATTTTGGCATAGAAGTCAGAAGATTTAATTGACAGTACATGTATACAGAATACAGCTGATCGCACAATTAATGTGAGGTATGTAAGGAACTAGCAAATCATTTCAGTTGATTAAGAAAAATGACTCTGTGGACCCAGCAGTCATCTAATTTCTGACCTCCGTGTACTGGGGATAAAGAGGCTGTCAAAGAAACATGGAAGAATATAGAGTCTGATGCTGCTCTTTGCTAATGGCAGAATGCATGCCCTTGTAATGCTCTGGCATGATTTATACGGGAGCATTTAGAATTTAAAAGATAAAAGGAGAAGGATGACCTTTTCATACTTTTCCCCTCTTCACATTGTTACAGTTACAACTTCAGTATTAGTATATGGCTCCATATGCAGAATTAGCAATAAAAGAACTTTATGTGAGACTTAATCAGATGTTAGTGCTTTTCCGTACAAACATCTATGCAAAATTACAAAGAAAAGGAAAATCATATTTAAAGATCTATATGCAAAGAGAGAGAGAGATTATGTTGTACTTGTTTTTCTGTCAATAATTAGGTAAAGTCTGATTTTTGTCCTGTGGATAGCCATGTACATACCAATAGTAAGTGCCGGTATTACAGTGTTACAGTACAAAATTCACACTGTATATGCATATCACTGCTAACAGCTTCAACACATTTATCTAACTGTTATCACATCCTGGTGTTAATGTGTGTATGTGCAAGCAGTACATACGTTTAGTAGTGGTGCTCAACTGGCCTGTACTTCTTAACTCACACTTTGCAGCATGCCCCTTCAGTAACTGTTATTGGACACTCATTATCATGTGCACATTTCTGTAGTATCACTTTTCTGGTTGTTTCTAGTTACCTCAATGGGCACTTGTACTCCATTGTACTCACTGATCCAAGTACTCTGCCTGCTTTTGATGCTCATTGCTGATTAGTACTCATTAACCCCCGTTTCAACAAACATCGTACATCCATGAGAGAGGCCCCATCTTTCATTGCCTATCCCTGAAACACATACTAAAACACTTTCACTGTGAACTGCAAGTCAATTATCTTCTTAGTGTTAAAAGTTTCTTCAGTTTACTGAGTATCACTGTTTTTCTTCTTCAAGTCACGATGGCTAATCCACGAGATTAAAACACCTTGTATGGACATTGGTGATTGCCCAAGCTTCTGCTGTCTGACTTATGTAGCATCAATGTACAACAAAAGTATTAAAAATGTTTATCCATCTGCTATGTAAAGTTACTGAATATACATCATCTACAGTACTCACCATAAGGATGTATGGTTTCCTAAGATAAATTAGGCATAGTAAGTGGGGCAAGTTTTCTGTATAAGACATACAGATAAAACTAATTTATCTAACTTCAAATTGTTTTGTAAACTGTCTTATCGATATGAAGCATTATGCTAGACTTCCAGCTTTACAGTAATTAGGGAAACTGTAATATATGAGGTACCTAGCTTTGATAGTGAGACCCAACAGTATGAGTGTTGACACTACACACAATAAAAACTACAGTTCATATGCAAATGAGTGAATTGCAAAAAAAAAAATAAATAATAAAGAGAAAATGGGAATACGGTAGAAAGGCAGATGTCAAATTTTAAGTAATTGCCAGATGTATTCATTTATAACAGTGCATGTTTGAAACATTTCTCAGTGAGCAAGTTAAGATTTATTGGGTGAAAACTGGATAGGAGACATTTAACTCTTGCTTCATGGAATGGTAATATATAAACTTATTTTCAATACTGGGGCATTCCTGAAATAGGTAGACCAAGAAATGCAGAAAATCATTAACTATTTTCAAGATAAAAACTCTATGGATATTGTCTAGAGCTGAGATACAGTTTCTTTCATTTTCATGAGAGGCTCATTTATGTATTCTTCTCGGATATGAAGGTTACAGTAAGCTGGACCTTGATATTTCATTTGTTCAGAAGAGTATGACTTTGGTGTGAAAAATGTAAAGCTGTTACTAAAGATGTTTGTAGCTCATTTTTGCATGTTATCAATAGTGCTAGCATATTTTAGGAGTATTATTACGTCCAGAGCAATAAGATGAAAAACTCAGGGATTATAATGAATATTTTATTCCACTACAGGTTCTTGTTAAATTTTGATATGGCTTACTGCCTGTCTGAATGCATTAAATCTGGCCACTTATTGATTTTTGGTTAATCCCAGTCTTTTATAATTTATAAAATTTCCAATGACATTTATTTTGTTATGTAGCTTTTGTATTTTCTAATTGTGGCAGCAAGGTATCAACTTATATGTCTTTGACTTAACTTCTATTACATATCTACACTTACCAATCAAGGACTGTAGCTTATCTTACAAAAGTAAATGACCACTGATCACATCTGTAAAGGTTTGTCACTTATTTCCTGGTACTTTGTTCCTGCAGTATTGGACATTTATATTACAATAGCCCCACCATCAGTGATCTGTGGACTTGTCCTCTGCATCACGATTCTACTTCCATTCCTTTAATTCAGCACTGATTAAATTTTACTACTTGTGATAACATTTTAGCAGAATTGTTCACTAATAACATCACTTTTTCTAGCCAAGCTATTGAGAGATCTGCTGAAGTGAGTGGTGGACAAGGATGAACAGTTATAATAGACACTGAGGTTTTAGCCAAAACAATATCAAGTGCTTTATCTCTTTCTCTGCCTCTCTCTTTATCTCTCATATGGACATTTGCATATTGTTTACAACCTTCTTGAATAAAAATAATAATCATAATTTCTAACAGGTCATTTGCACTTTTCCAAGCAGAGGTGCATATAGAATATCCAATGACATTTCTTTTGTTATGTAGCTTTTGTATTTTCTAATTGTGGCAGCAAGGTATCAACTTATATGTCTTTGACGTAACTTCTATTACATATCTACACTTACCAATCAAGGACTGTAGCTTATCTTACAAAAGTAAATGACCACTGATCACATCTGTAAAGGTTTGTCACTTATTTCCTGGTGCTTTTTTCCTGCAGTATTGGACATTTATATTACAATAGCCCCACCATCAGTTAGTTTGTATCCTCAATGTCTTTTTTCTTTATTCACCATCCTAATTACATACATGTCACTTGACATCAGTTGTGAAGAAATATTTGTATAACCGAAAAAATTTGATTGGATATGAACAATACAAAGTGAAAAAATACATTTATTTTTTTGAAAGTATGTGCTTGAAAGAATAGAAATGCAGTCCACAGCAGAAATGTGCTGAAATACAACAACAAAGAATTCTCTCAGTGCATGGACAATAGAATATTTATATCTAGAGATTACTCTTCATTGTAAGTGAGAATAGCTGAGAAAACTTAAACAGTACAGAATATTACACTTTTTCTGATCACATGGGGAGAAGCCTCAGAGCTATTTAATACTTACTTTTCTTTGAGAGAACAAACCCAACATTAAACCATAAGAAAACTATACAGGAATTTTTGACAGCAAAGAAATAACACTGTTTATTTGCTGTGTTCTTTAAAGTGAACAAGGTTCTACAAAGACTATAGTTGTTTATATTGTTAAGTCGAAGAATAGATGCAAAGACTGTAGATTCAGTAAGTTCCATGATTCATTATAAGGTATAGAATAATTGCGGTATGATAAACTATGATACAAGAAGTAGGCTATGACAAAAATGAACTTAACCTTATCAAACATTTGTAGATGTGTGCAGAGGAAATAAAATGAATACCGCACATTAAAACTAGATGGGTGTGTAACATAATAGGAGTCTAAATAAGAAAGAAAAACTAAAAATTAAATGAAAACATGTTTCATATTGATGGGATATGAACAACAGAGCCAAGTGAGAATTCACTGTAACAAAAATGTAGACAGGAAAAACATAGCCATGTGTTACACAGAAACTATTTTGGATTTGAAATTCAAGTCTTGTTTAGAAAGTGTGGCTATAAAACTGAGATGAAACTGTGTTCTGCTTTTAAGAAATTTGGGAGAATATGTGGCAGATGGAGCCTTGTTATCAAGTTACGTAAATGGGAAAAATAAGTCGGTTCAAGCAATTTGCATATTGCTAAACACAACCATGAACAGGAACTATTAAAAATAAACAGCACAGTCTGAATGAACCAAAATGAAACTTTATTACACCACTAAAGTGAAAGAAAGGTGCTTTCTTCCACTAAACTATCTTCAAGAGCTGTAGACATTTTCAGGACCATGTTAATGCTAGAGTAACAGTTTTATAACTTAGGAAATGATCTGAAGAAGTAAGAAACACTGTTACTCTGACTCTGAGTTGAAGCAGTATACAGCTCTTCAAAATAGTGTGGTAAATTACATAGTTTTTCTTTCTTCATTAATACTAATAAATTATAAAGATTAGATACAGCGAAGCTGAAAAAGACATGGAGGGCCTGTGCCCTCCACACCTCCTTAACATATCGTGAATTTGTTTTTAACTTTATGCGCTTGCTGATAAAGCACAATGATGTTAAAATTAGTAGTTTCATGGTTGACGTCGGGAAATTAAATCTTGAGATTACCGAAGACTTGGTTTTCGATAACTGGAAAAGTTTTTATGATAAACAATTTGCTATTGTTAAGAAAAATGCCACAGTCATTTTTAAGAGAAAGGAAAGGAAGATAGAGAGAGATATAAAACAATATAATGAGCACAATGTTTATATATTAAACACACTTAAATCAATGGAGAATTCTAGTACCAAACAAAGGTCTAACACTAATGAATTTTATGAAAGAAAAAACAATAATGGGAGGGGCTCCCAAAAAATGAACAAAATAAATATAGCGGAAATAATTTTTTTTGGAAGGGCCAAAAAAAGAACAATTGGAAAAAACAAAGGAAAAAAATGGGACTCGGGGCAGAGAGAGTGGAAGGGTTGGGACAGACCGAACAGTTACAAACCATTTCAAAGCAACTATCAGAAAAGATAGTAAGGATAAATAACTACACTTTTGAATACAACAATTTTAAAACATTTAATTATACTGACAGATTAATGACCCCTGAGTATTTTTCCTTGTTTTTGAAAGGAATGAAATTTGTGCCTACCTTTAAAATGGACCTTATTGACACTATATTAGAATTCAAATTGTTCATTAGGAAGTTCAATTTAGCCATGTTTTTTAAGGACAAGAATCACGATCATGAGTATAATAAATTAAAAAGAAAGAGCACTTTTAACCCCCCTTTATTACCCATTCTTGCCAATTTTGAAAGGGTAACTATTGAAGACATTTATAGGACATTTGTACACACGTCCAGCATGAAAGTGAAGGAACACAACCTTAGCAAAGTAGAATGGAATTAGTTCAAGAACTTTGTCAAGACAATACTATTCAACTTATGAAACCGGATAAGGGAGGGGGTATTGTGCTTTTTGACCAATGTAGGTACACTGAAAAGATGTATGACATTTTGAACAATCCTGACGTCTATGAGACTATTAGTATTAATGAAATTAATATAGCTCACAGACAAATAGATTCTTGGTTAGAAGAGTTTTTATTGGAAGGAAAAATGACTAGAGAGATCTATGAATTTATTAAAGTTGATTCTCCTTTTGTATCAACTATGTTCGGAGTACCCAAAGTACATAAATATTATATCAATCCCCCTTTATGACCTATAGTCTCAGGAAGTAAGTCTAAAACATACCAGACTGGAGTTTTAATTGATAACTGGTTAAAATCTGTTTATGACAACATCCCACATTTACTTGTTGACTTGTGGGACTTCCTGAGTCGATTGAAACAAGAACTTTGGGACAATAACTTGATTTTTGTGAGCATAGATGTCGTGGATTTATTCAATTCCATACCTAAGGATGAAGGTTTAGAATTTCTTCATACTTCTATGATCCGATATTCAAATTTAAATAATGATAAAATTCTTATATTATTGGAATTGATGAGTATTGTTTTGGAAAATAACCTTATATATTTTGAAGGTGAATATTACAGGCAGTTAAAGGGAGTAGCTATGGGGGTGTC
>NC_056732.1:1578552549-1578565049 GCF_019279795.1 Protopterus annectens | reverse complement strand
ACATGACATTGCTTTATTTCTGACTAAAAAGAAAAAAAAGTCTACATTCCAAACAAATCTTACAACTCATTATACAAGGTATTTCACTAATTTATGGCTACGTGGTACAAAAAATATATATGCTCAGTACAAGCATCTGTTAAAGTAAAATGTTTTGAGACTATTTAAAATGCCATTGTTTGACTGTATATGTGAGCAAGTTTGAAATATTCCATATTCACTATAAATACACATTTTCTTTGTGTTTTATCCTAAAAATACTATAATACTAAATGTATCTCAATCATTTCTTAAATTAACGTCTGTCATTGTTGAATGTTAACTCGCATTGGTGATGGGCTTGCAACACTTTAGCAGAAGGCACTGATACATCTAATAAGTTTTTTTGTATGTTTTGTGGAATGGTGCTCAGACCCATAGGCCACTGAGGAACATTGATTCACTGAATGTTATGTTATAGATTTCACCTCCAATCCATTTATTAGGTCTATAAACAAGTCTGTATTTGGGGAACTTCTAATCATACAGGGTATTTTATTTCAGATTCTTGCCATCACTTGAGTAATACATTTGCTTCTCAGTTGTTTTGATCAATGTGTAAATCAATTGTATCATAAGTGTGCAATCTGTGATGATTAGATAAATGAATATTAAATTCAGTCTGTAATAATTCATCATTACATACTCTATAATCTGTCAGCATTACTCAAGTAGTTAATCTATTTATTAAATTTCTTTTGGACATTTTCAATAGAATTTAGATGTTTATTAGTATATATATAAAATGTATTACTGATTTCAAGAATCGGGTGTATGCATGCTTTGTAAAGAAGTACTAAGCATCATCCCTTAAAAAATAGGGTTTAATAGCAATCCAAGTTGGTATAAAACCTTATTTCTTATACTAGTTGCTTGTTTTGAGAAGGAAAAATCATATGTAACCAATATTCTCAAGTCCTCATTTACTTTATGAGGAATAAACCTGTTAACAGATAAAGGTTACTTAATTGTTGGATCCCAAAATATAGCACTTGGAATTTGTTTGGACTAAAATTAAAGCCTGTATTTTTTGCTCAGTCTGAAACATAATATAAAACATGCCTATAGCAAAAGAATTTAATAATCACTGTTAGCAGTAAAACCCACTGTACAATATCTAGTGTATTTTAGATGACAGCAATTGTTACTTATGGGGTTAGTAGACAAAATAAATAAATAGAAATGGTCCCAGGACTGAACCTTGAGGAAACCCCAGATAATGTAGGCAGATATTCTGACTGAGTTCCTTGGGCAGAAGCACACTGGCACCAATCAGGTAGCCACTTATTTATAGAATTTGTAATGCCTGCTCTGTTGAAGTATGTGTATTTATTAATTATTCTTATTATTAATTAATGTTTTTGATTCCCTGTATTGTGCTGTCTTCATACCACTGTAAAAATATGTCTGTTGTAAATTTGTATGTATTGTGATGCTGTTTAAACACTTAAATGGATCTGTAATTGTCTTTCTGTTTGGAGATTTTCTCCCTGGGCCTCTGCTGAAAAAGGGCCTTTGGCCCAGTCAGACACCCCCAGTTAATAATTGTAAAATAAATAAATAAATGTGGTAGGTTATCTAATGCTTTAGCCAAGATCAGGAAAACTACCCCTACATTAAAACATTCATCTAATAATGCCAAGGTAACATAATCATAAAAATCAATTTGCAGGCTTGCCAGAGATAAGTCAATGTTGGTATAAATAAGGAATAAATTCATTATAATTACAGTCTGTAAGAAAGGGAAGTAAACATCTTTCAAAACATTTACAGATGATATATGTGAAATAATTGGTCTATAAGTAGTCACATCCTGTATTTTACCCTTTTTAAAAGTGCAGGGAAATTATACACTATTGGTAAATCTTAGGAGAATAATAGTTAATTAAGAATTAATTGAATATATTATGCAATATAGGACCAACAGCACACCAAATTTTAGTTAACAAGACAGCTGGAATATTATCAGATCCCACAGAGGTTTTATTACACATTTTTCTAAAATATATCAAACATCTTTGTTCAGGAATCATGATAAGAGTTTAACTTAATTGTATCAACTAGAACACTGTAATTAAGTGCTTTAAACTTTTATATTTTCTTAGTTTGTGATAATATTTGATGTTCTACTGAAATAAGAAAACATAATGACTCATAGTCAGAATTGCCAAGCAGTGGTCCCACCTTCAAATTAACTATTTTAGACAGACAATTTGTTATAACAACATCAAAAGTATTGCTACGACTTGTTAGCTCCTTGACCAACTCTTCTAAATTATATAAAAGTAATAAATCTGAACAAAATATGCAAATTTAGGTCACCAATCAGAAGTATCCTACTATGCTGTCAAAATGTTTCATTATAGTTAAGATATGCATAATGAGATAGTAAAACCATAGAAGATTTCTTGTGTACATATATGATCCTTAGCAATATCACTGAGTGAATTAAAATGATTGGTCTTGACAAGTCTTTCTAAAAGGGTATTAATAGGCACAATGTTAAATGTAAATGTTCACATATCAATACTAATACTCTTCCTCCATTTAGAAACAGTCTAAGACACTTAGGTTAATAGGTTCATAGGTAGGTACTAGGCTATCAGCCCTAGGGCCTATACAAGCCTAGCCAAAAAGGTACGCTGGCTTTTGCCACCCAGGAAAATTATTTTCCTGTACCCCTGTTGAGCAGATCCACAGAGGTGATCCCTGGGGTGAATTTCCTATTTCCCATTCAATCATCAAGATTTTTCTTGAAGAGTACTAATGAGGAGCTTTGTTTGACATAGATAGGTAGTTTGTTCCAGAGTATGGGAAGTCTCTGGGACAAGAATCTATCCCTCCAGCATGTTCTGTTTATTGTGGTGACAAGGTTTAGGTCCCTAGAGTGTGTAGCTTGGAGGGAGTGGGATTTCTTTAAGTGGAGCATGTCCAACAGCTCTGGGTTTGACATAGCTTTGTATGTTAGGCAGAGATTGCCTCTGAGTAGGCGATATGCGACAGAGTAAAGCTGGAGTTTTTTTAAGAAGGTCTGCATAGGGCACCTGTTTGAGGCCAGTAATCCTCTTTGTGAGGTATTTCTGCAGTCTTTCCAGTTGTTGCAGATGTCTTGTGAGGTACATACTAAAAGGGGTGTTGTACTCTAGAATGGGTCTAATGAGTGATGAGTAGAGGGGAACAATGACCTTTTTTTTCCTGGATGAGAAACCTTTTGTGATGAGGTGTGCCACATAGAAGGATTTCCTGACTACTGTGGCAATGTGATTATCAAAGGAGAGACTACTGTCCACCTGTGTCCCAAGGTCTCTTATCACACTTTCAGTGTTAAGTAGACTACCACCTATGTGGTAGCTCATGGGTACAGAGTTTTTACCAAAGGGGATGACAGTGCACTTTTTGGCATTGAGCTTGAGGCCATGGCTCTGACACCATGCATCTGTCTCAGAGACCCTTTTGTAGGATGTCCACATCATTAGAAGTTTCAATTATGGCTCCTAATTTGCAGTCATCTGCGAACTTCATTAGCCAAAGACATTCTGTGTTAGCCTGTACTTCAGAAAAGTAGATACCAAACAGGAGAGGACCCAGGACTGAACCATGTGGTACTCCACTTTTTACTGGTCTGAAGTCAGATTTGGAGTCTGCTACTTTCACAGTATGGGTTCTGCCAGTGAGCCAGTTGGCAACCCATCTTGTGAAATAGAGATTTATACCTAGTTTAGTGAGTTTATCTATTATTCCAGAGTGGGGGATGGTGTTAAAAGTCTTGGTGAGATCTAGATAGGCTGTGTGAATCACCTTACCCTCATCTACGGCTTTGGTGACTGCTTCAAGGAAGTCAATCAGGTTTAGGAGACATGATCTGCCTTTTACAGACCCGAACTAGGTGGGGCCCAGCATTTTGTCTTTGTTTATAAGTTCCACGGTGATACATTCCATAGCCTTGCAGACCAGGCTTGTTAGGCTAATGGGGCAGTAATTCCCAGGGTCCATGGTGGCTCCCCCTTTGTGGAGTGGGATAACCATCACTGTGCACCATTCAGTGGACACAAAGCCTGAGGTGAGGCTATGACTGAACATGGTGCTTAGGTGGGGTGCCAGTTCATTATGTAGTTCATGTAGAATGCAGCCTGGGATGTTGTCAGGTCCCATGGATGCTGTGTTCTTGGCTTTGGAGAGTGTGGTTTTTACCTGTGCAGCCAGGATTACAGGAACTTTGCATTCTTCCAGTATAGAGATAGGCCCTTTGGGGGGCGTAAGGTTAACACTGAACCTATCTGCCAGGATGTTGGCAATATCAGTTGGTTCTATATATTTAGTGTCATTGTGCTGTAACTCAGAGCAGATTTGAGTGTTGCCATTGATATTCTTGAGATAGCTATAGAATGCTTTGTGGTTGTCTTTAGAATCAGTGGCGATTTTGTTTTCATAACTAGCTTTGGAGCATTTTATGAGGGATCTCAGCTTCTTACTGAGGCTGACCAGAGAGTTCTTCCAGTCATGGGATTTTACTCTTTTTTTGCAACAGTTTCTTTCTTCTGTTGTAGAGTTTGTTTATGGAAGGATTTTATGAAGGATCTCAGCTTCTTACTGAGGCTGACCAGGGAGTTCTTTCAGTCATGGGATTTTACTCTTTTTTTGCAAGAGTTTCTTTCTTCTGTTGTAGAGTTTGTTTATGACAGGGGACCACCAGATTGCTTCCTTTTTTGGAGGATAGCATCTTGGGTTCTGTTAGGGATAGCATGATCCATGCACTCATGTAAGTGCTTATAAAATGCATTTGTGTAAGATTCAGCAGTCAATACCTCTATTGTCCATCTGCATGGGTGTTGTGAAGTTTGCCACTTCTGTCTTAAGAAGCATGAAGTTGACTTTGGAGAAATTTTTTACGGTGGTTTCCCTAATGGAAGGTGGGGGGTTGGGATGTGGATTTCTAGGCTGATTAGCATGTGGTTGGATCTGACCAATGAGGAAATGACCTCTGGTGTGGAACACTGGTCACCCATGTTGGTAATGACCAGGTCTAGGATATTGCTGTCCCGGTGGGGGTGTGGATAAGTTGATCCAAGGCACTGGAATTTATGAATTCCATAAAACGTTGAGCAAAAGAGTTGGTACATGAGTAGTTTTCCCAGTTAATGGTGGGATAGTTGAAATCACCCATTATTAGGGTGTTGGGCTGTACCCTAATATTTTCCAGTGTATCAAGAAATGAGGAGTGGGAATCCTGTGGCATGGTGGGGGATCTGTAGCAAGTTACAATTTGGATTGCAGTCTTGCCCAGAATTAGTTGAACTTGGATAATCTTGGATGCATTATGCTGAGCAACTAGCCTGGAGGTGTGGATATCCTTAATGAATATGGGCACGCCTCCACCTTTAGTGTTTCAGTCCAGGTTAGGTGGCAGAAACGTGTGGAATGACTTATAGCCTGGTAATGCAGGGGTGCTCCCTGGAGCTTTGAACCAGGTCTCTGCCAATGCACAGATGTCAATATTCTTCACTTTTAAGGAGTGCCTCGAGTGAATGCATTTTGAGGTTTAGACTTCTAGCATTGAGTAGCATTACCCTCAGATTTTGCTTGCTTACACCTGTTATGGTGGTGAATTTGTCATTTGAACCTTGCCTAAAAAAGGCACTATAGGGGTGGCAAGAGCCTTAGCCAGTATCAGGAATACCAATGGTGACAGGTGCAGGCCATCTCTGGCAAAGCATCATGGTCTGTCGATCATGTCTTCCCAGACAGAGAGATACTAGCTCCCGTTAGAATGACACCAGAAGCTTAGCCAATTGCTGAAGTCAATCATTTTGTCCTTGTACTGTGGTACAAAGGGGACCTAAATATACCACTTGATTTTGACATCCTATAAACGTAGTGGGATTCCAAGTAATAGCTACAATACTAACATTACAATGGCTTAAATATAACTCACTTCTAGGTATTAGCTTCTTATACTTCTTGAACTGCAATAATAAATTGTTAACACATTGTTAAATATGCTGTTACAAGTGCAAACAGAGAAATAGATGTTATGAGTCCCAAAAATATCCCTTAAGTAAAAAGCAATATTGCTAAAAACTAAATCTGCACCATAATAATTTGGGTGCGTTTTATAATCTCCAAACATATGCTTGTTATTAATAAAATCCTCCAAGTAAGCAATCATCTTAAATGAATATATAATTTGGAGTTTTCTTGACCAATTATTAAAAATGAAAGTTTTTGTGTATGAGTAGACATATCACCATTGAGATAGCATAATCTTGTTTAGGACTACTTCAGTTTTATTTAATTTAAAAATATCAAGGACTTCCAGCAAGGCATTCTTTGTGTGATTTAAGGGAGTGGAACCTAGAAAATGTGTTCTGCAATGAAGAAAGATTACACTATGTTTGTATTTTCCTTTTAATAAATTCCCAAATAAGTCAGGCACATCAGCCTGTTAAAGCTCAGGAAGAGGAGGAATGGTAGTAACTTTTTTGTTTTAATCAACATTGCATAATTTTCACCTAGTAGATTTTAACATGGAATCTGCTTGTATTAATATTTCAGGAAATGTTTACCTATTAGTATATTATTTTCTGTACATGGAAAATCACAATCAGCTGCATTGTGATTAATACTTTCATCATAACTTGAGACATATTCATATGCAGACTATCTATACAAAGCACAGCATTGGTAGATGTGGTTTCCAAACAGTCAGAAACTATTGAAATGTTATGTTAAGGTATTTTAGAATGACCCCCCCCCCCAATGCCATTCTCTTAAACTTCCAGTCAATAGATCCAGAATGCTGTCTTTCTTTGGTGTATGGTTTTAATAATAACTTCTAGATAAAACACAGAGTGAGATGGGAGGGGTCCTTTGTGGTTAATAAATTGTCAGTATCAGTACAGAATCCTGGTGTTTGTCATACAGAAAGATATTATTATCAGAAGATTTATTAAGAAGGGAAGAATGCAGCTGGGTAGTGGTATATTTAGGCCCCCTTTTGCTTTTCTCCAAGAGATACATATTTCTTTCTTAGTTTTAGCTTCCCTAATAACACATGTTCACAACTAATCACATTATTTCCTTTGTCTTTTCCTTACTTTTTGTAAAAAAGTAGGTTGAAGAGAGCCCCTGTAGCGGAATTACTGCTATTAACCAGATTAAGAGGAGAGTTTACATGCTATATAGGCTTGCATCTTATTGCTAAATTTCTATCCCCTACTAATTTGTCTGTTGTTTAAAATTGGGTAAATAGATGCAAGATTTGTACCATCAGAAGTCAGTATTTTGGTTGCATTAAGATATGGAATATTTGAATGCAACTCACATCTTTTCTCCATGACCTGGCAAAGTTTGATATAGTACACATGGACAGTTCTAAAAAGACTTCTGTTGCAATAATATATAAGGCCATGCAGCTCACAGTATAAAAGTGTAATTCAGGATGCAAATTATGGGCATTGCCAGTAAGAAGGGGCAGATAACTTGCTCTTCATCTGCCACTCTTTGCAAGCCCAATTTTTATGGCATAGGGTAAAGAACAGTATTTCGTGGGCAAAAAGGACTCATTTGCATCCCTTTCAATGCATACAGTTATGGCTTTTGGGGATAAACAAAAGTTTTAAGCATTTAGAAATTACAGATCATTATTGCATCAGAGCAGCTATATCCACAATTCTAGCTCTTAAGTTTACCAAATGGAAATCTTACCATGTTAGTGATACTGTCATATTTCATTGATTTCATTGTAAATCACAGAAAATGGCATAGTCAAACTTCTTTAGACATGGAAAAATGACGTAAATTCTGAACTCTATTTGCTGATAAATTAAGCCAGGTATAATTTATTTTCCTTTCATGAATGTGTTTTTTTGTTTGTTTGTTTTATGCTAGTGTACAGTATTAACCAAATTTGGATGTTATGTTTCAATGCTGTTAATTGTTATGGAAAGTTTTTCTGAGTAAACGCAATGCACATTAAAAAAAGAAGTTGCATTGTTGTAACTAGTTTTGCCTGTGTTAACGTTCTTGAATTCATCATGGCAAAACTTCAACTTTTCCTTCACTTTTGTCATAAACTTTGATTAGTTATTTCTTTTTAACATGATTGCTGCCTCTCTCTATACAAGTGACTTGTCATTGCATCCTTCAATAATCTGGTATCCACTTTAGAATTAGTTTTTCTGCTTTGCACCATGCGAGTGACAGCAGATGCTTCTGACTCCCCCATGATCTTCAACTGGATTAAGTAAGCTACAGGAGAACAAATGAAAGAAAAAAAATAAAAATGAACTACAGTTGCAGAACATGCAGTAGAGATGTGTATGCATACTGAGGTATTGAGGAAAATTCACTGTATTTTAGTTTACTTAAATTTTGTTTTACTTTAGTACTTTAATTCTCTGTTAGCCTTCTGTCAGTTTGATGACAGTGTAATATTGAGCACTCTGCTCTCTAAATGTTCAGGTCTTTATGTATTACTACTTGACTGTTTATATGTAAGCCACATCATTGTTAACAATGGCTGTTTGACTATTAAAATTTCAGTTATAGAAAGTGCAGCCCAGAAGAATTTGTATGCGTCTGGTGTTAAGGAAAACTCATTTTATGTCACCTTTGGTTTTTTTTTGCCGCAGTTCTTTCCCCGGGTATAATTTCTGTGTCAGTTCCCTGTAGACACTGTGTCAGAGAACATCTTCTGCTTTAACAGATGCGAGCATTCTTTGTAGCCTGCCTGTTATTCTTTTTAAATTCTGTCACCATGACCTGCAGCTAACAAGCATCAGTCTATTGAATGGGCAAAGATACCAGGACACATAATGCTTTTGTGTCTGCATGTTCCTGTGTTTGTGGAAGTACCAGATCAAGGAGAGAATTTTATGTATGAGAATGCAGCTTTAGAAATCATACAGCTAAGAAATATATAATATATATATATATATATATATATATATATATATATATGTGTGTGTGTGTGTGTCTATATATATATATATATATATATATATATATATATATATATATATATATAGATATATATATATGGATTTGTATCACTTCACTGAAAGATCATTTCACTGACACCCATTTCACTGAGACTAAATCACCTAAAGTTCATTATACCTAAAACTCACTTAATTGACAATTAGTACTCTAAGGCAAGTCAAAGGTATATGTCCTTTTCCCCACTGTAGTGCAATCCTGGGGTTAGTATATATAGTTAGGAAAGATGTGGGGGGGGCTATTGGGTGTGTGTGTGTGAAACGTAGCCCCCCACCTAGTTGGGTTTTATCAAATAATGTAAAACAAAATCAGACAACAGAAAACCAAATTAAATGGGGGGCTATGCCACCCACAGCCCCCATTGTGGGGGGCTGTGTCCCCTACCCCCTCAACTATATATACTAACACCAGGATTGCACTACAGTGGGGAAAAGGACATATACCTTTGACTTGCCTTAGAGTACTACTTGTCAGTGAAATGAGTTTTAGGTGAAATGAGCTTTCAGTGAAATGAACTTTAGTTGATTTGGTCTCAGTGATATGGGTGGTAGTGAAATGGTCTTTTTTCTATGAAGTGATACAAATCTATATATATATATATATATATATATATATATATATATATATATATATACATATAAATATTAAAAAGACACTACACCACAAATAATATATGTTTTGCAGACAGTGGCACAATTTATGCAGCCAATACCACATAGTGTTAGGGACACATATTGCTGGTATTGGTTAAGAACAGATATCTCTGTGCTACGTTCTCTCATAAAAACATCCAAGGCCAACTTTGAGAGAAAAATCGCTAAGGACACTAAAGATAACCACAAAGCCTTCTTCAGCTATGTTAGAAACCTGGGTGGAAACCCTCAGATATGCTCAGAGTTAGTTCACAACAACAAAAAATACACTGAACCCACAGATATTGCCAACATTCTGGCTGACAGGTTCAGTGCAAATTTCCCCCCTCCCTCACCCCCAAAAGAAGAAATACTTATCCCAGCTGAATGTAATCTCCCTGTCATCTCAGATGTCCAAGTGAGAACCGCCCTCAACAAAGCTAAAAACACAGCATCAATGGGACCTGATGGTATCCCAGGTTGCGTGCTACGTGAACTCCAAGAGGAGCTAAACCCACACATAAAAATGCTATTTAACCTTAGCCTTACTACAGGATATGTACCTGAACACTGGCGTACAGCAACAGTGGTCCCACTCCACAAATGGGGTACCTCTACAGACCCTGGGAACTACCGACCCATAAGCTTAACCAGCCTGGTCTGCAAAGCAATGGAAAGAATCATTATGGAACTCATAAACAGAGACATAGGGGACCTACAGACACTTGACCCCACCCAGTTCGATTTTGTAAAGGGCAGATCCTGCCTTTTGAACCTGGTTGACTTTTTCAAAACAGTCACTAGAGCTATTGATGAGGGCAAAGTGGTCCATACAGCCTACCTGGACTTGGCTAAGGCCTTCGACACAATACCCCACTCAGGCATCATCGATAAGCTCAACAGCTTAAACGTAAACCCTTATGTCACTAGATGGGTTGCAAACTGGCTAAAGGACAGAACCCATAAAGTTAAAATCGCTGGAGCAATGTCAGACTCAAAGCCAGTCACAAGTGGTGTCCCACAGGGATCTGTCCTGGGACCCCTCTTGTTTGGCATTTATTTCTCAGATGTTAAAGCAAACATGGGAGGGTTGTGGCTGACAAAGTTTGCAGATGACTGCAAACTAGGTGCCATAGTCAATACACCAGCGGACACATACATCCTACAAAAGGCCTCACAGAAGCGGACAACTGGTGCCGAGTCACGGCCTTAAACTAAATGCCAAAAAATGTATAGTCATCCCCTTTGGGAAAAACAAAGTACCCACAAATTATCACATAGGCAGCAACCCACTGAGTACGGAAAAAGTAATCAGAGACCTAGGGACCCAAGTCGACAGCGACCTCTCATTTGACACCCACGTTGCCAAAGTGGTTAGAAAAACATTCTACCTTGCACACCTCATCATGAAGGGATTCACATCCAGAACCAAGGATGTCATTGTACCCCTATACTCCTCCCTCATCAGACCCATGATTGAGTACAGTGCCCCATTTATTATGTACCTCACCCGGCATTTGCAACAGCTGGAGAGACCACAAAAGTACCTCACCAAGAGGATCAAGGGTCTCCAACATATGTCTTATTCTGCCAGACTAAAGAAACTTCAGCTCTATTCAGTAGCATACCACCTGCTCAGAGGTGATCTCTGCCTGATGTACAAGGCCATGTCCAATCAGGATCTGATGGACATGCTCCACCTCAAAAAATCTAAATCCATCAAGACCACGAGAACTAAAGACTTAAACCTCGGCACAAGTATGAATAGGACATGCTGGAGGGATAGATTCATAACCCAGAGGCTTCCCATGCTTTGGAACAAGATCCCAGTTCATGTTATGCAGAGCCCCTCACTGACTCTCTTCAGGAGAAATCTTGATGAGTGGATGGGAGATCGTAAGTTTACCCCAGGGGTCACATCTGTGTCACTGCTAGGCAGGGGCACAGTAAACTAATTCTATTATATAAGGGGACCTTCATTGTGTCACTACTAGACAGAGGCACAGTATTCTAAATTTTTTCTGTGCATTTTTGTACCATGTCATGGGGTGGCAAAAGCCACATCACTATGGCTAGGCTTACAAATGCCCCAGGGCAGATAGCCTAGTACTTAACTTTGAAACTATGAAACTATAATCTGTCTCATTTAAGTGGCAGAATGTGCACATGTTATTTTAGTTATATTCAATGAAAGAAGGCACCAAAGGAAACTTGTCCATCACACAGCAACATACAGAGCACAAAGCTATATTATTTATTTTATATATATATATATATATATATATATATATATATATATATATATATATATATATATATATAAGAACAGTGTGTATGTATATATGTATATATGTAAATATGTAAATCAAAAGTTGAATACACTAATGCTTGAATACAAAGTAATTGAACATCATTGATTGAAATGCACCCAGTCAAAACACATGCAAAATGTGAAACCAAGCACTTTCCTTTACTGATCAGTTAGAAATACCCTACCATTAAATTCAGACATATCTTGTCAGAATAGTGGTAGTGTTACAAAAAAGTTTCTTTAAAGCAAGTTTTATGGTTGGGATTAGGGTCAGGGGCTGGATTAGAGTTAGCCATCCTTGCACAACCTTACTAATACCTGCTTACCCTAACTCTGCCCCAACCCAATTCCAGCACCTTAGCTCAAAAAGAAAACGCTTAAATAATAATACCACCGAATGAGACAGGCTCGGACAAATACCACATGCATTAACATACAAGTGCAGCACTTTTGAGATTTTAAGTATTTTTTCTCTGTTTATTTGCTAAGTTTTTCTGCATAGCTGCCTAGCTTGAGCATTT
>NC_056732.1:1578500049-1578547549 GCF_019279795.1 Protopterus annectens | reverse complement strand
TCTATTTGAATATAATTCTATTAATAGTATCTTAAAATTCGGGGTTCTTTGCAGATAACTTATTTTGACTTGATTGTTACTATTGCGTAACTTGAAAAAACATTATTTATTATTGGGTATAAGTCACAATATTAGTTATCAATATTTTAAGGTAATTGTGATTGGCAATAGTTTTGTATTTAATGTTCACTTGCATGTTTTAAAAATATAATTTTATTTTTATGACATATGAATATCACAGGGATGATAGGGTGGGATGTTTAGTTTGAATATGAATATGTGTATATACATTTTTGGGGGGATTTATAATAAATTTTGCTGTGTAAGCTGTGTATAATTGTTTGTAGATTGCATCACTTCCTGCTTGATAAGTTTTGGCGGAACATTCAAAATATATTTAAATGTATTTTTTAAATTTAATGCTTGTCTGGCGAAGTTTAATATTATTTAAATGAAAGCACTCACGGTATTACAATAAATATTTCAGTTTTAGTAAGCATCTGTTTGTGTTATTTTATGCAGTTTTTTTTTTTTTTTGTTTCTTATATTCATTTGACAACTGCCATAATAAGTCAGTGCAATCAAGAAGAACTGCCACACAACCAATAAAGAATACTACATACCAGAGAAGTGCTACAGAACATGACCAACAATGGAATCATAAACATGTTTTGGAACAAATCATAACATAACATGACCATTAAACAAAACTCTGTATTAATGAAAACATAATAGTAAAACCTTCAAAGAATTATTCAGTTATAACATTGCTTAATCTGATATTTAAATATGTGTAATTCTACTTGAGTGTTTTAAGTCTGTAAATCCTTCCATTCTTCTATCCATCCATCCAACCATCCATACACTCATCAATCTATTCATCTGCAGCCTCTTTTTCCCATCCTTTGCACATGTAGTCAGTGTATAACTTTTAAATCTATAAATGCCTAACTTAAATGTTAAAGTGATCTTTTATTAATACATATGGGTTATGCTAAACTAACACTAGAATATTATACTACAAATACATCGTACAGTAACAAAAACAATGAGATTTTTATGCTAAAGTTGCACAGTATTATTAATATAACTTGTTTGATATTATGCAGTTAAATACAATAGATAGCCCAAAGGAAACTGCTTTGACTTCAACCTTTTTTAAAACTGGATTCTTTAACAGCTACATGAAGTGCCGTAAACATGGTAGCATGCTATTTGGTATTCATTAAGTGGCTGTATATGACATGTGGAGATGTGAGACAAAGGGAAATGGCAGAATATGCTAATTAAAACATAAAGGGCCAAATTACATGCTAATTAACCAATCCAACAGGTCGGATCCATGCACGAAGCTATAAAACAATTATGAATATTCACTGTAGGCTTTTGACATGTATATGAAAACTCTTTGAATACAGGTACATTTATACTTATTAAAAACATGCCTGGGGTAGCTGCTGCTATTATTATAATGTATATATATATATATATATATATATATATATATATATATATATATAGGCTTTAAAACAGGGTGCTGATGTTGCTGCTGCCAGACCTCGGGCAAGAAGAAGAAAAAGGGTGTTGAGAGCCTATTTGACTTAACAGACTGCATGAAGCATACATTGTTCACAGATACAAGGTTGACAGGGAAACACTGGAGGAAATAAGCAGCCTCTGTCACCCCAACCTCAAGATGCTGCGAAATCATGGAAATCCCATCCCAGTGGAAACAAAGATATGTTTAGCATTATCATTATCTATACTAGCTACTTGTACTTTCCAGTGATTCACAGGGGATATATTAAGGGTGTCACAGGCATCAGCGTCTAGTGTATCACATCAGTTTTTTTAAATGCAATGCTAATACATGCAGAGGAGCATATCCATTTCCTATGAACCCATAGGAGAGAGCAAGAACCATGAAGGAATTCTGTGTACACTTTCCTGAAGTGTTGTATGCCACACAATGCATGCACATAGAAATAAAACTCCCATTCAATGAACAGAGAAGAAGGTAGATCTACAGAAAAAAATTCCACTCTATAAACTGTCAGGTTGTCAGTAATGCCCAAGGTATCATCTATAGTGTCTGTGCTGGTAACCCTGGCAATTTCCATGACTTATACATATAGCAAACCTCTGAGATGTACACCAGGTTTGCTAGGGGTGACATTGCTCAAGGGTATCTAGTTGAGGATTCTGGTTACACACTGGTTCCCTGGCTCAGAACACACGTGAAACGCACACAACACCACTAAGCAAGGATATAACAAGGCCCATACTCAAACTATCATAGAACATGTGTTTGGTTTGCTTAAGTCAAGGTTCCAGTGTCTAGACACATCAAGAGGTGTACTGCAGTATGACCTGGGCACCTGTGCTGAAATACTTCCATGTTACACAATATAATTCTGCTGAAATGGCTTTGATAAGGACAGCAAGTGACAGGACCACAATTTCAAACACCACAGGCATGGTCAGCAGTTGTGGCATTTGGACCACCCCCCCAAACCCAAAGCAAACTCAACACACACTCCTAACTCTTGAAGCCAAAACTTTTGGAATATATGAGAGTTTCAACCTTAACAAAAACAAACCTCACTTACCTGTAAAAACAGCCCTACAAACAACTGTTCAATAGTTTTTTTATGAGAATATTTTTAATCTGCACTTCTGAAAGGGGCTATTTTCTTTTTCTTGTTTTATTTGCATTGTCATACTTCTTTCCTTTTCATTCCTCACATAGAGGCATTTCTGGATTGCAGACTGCCTATGTGTATGACTATAGTCTGACTCACAGTTATCTCTCTCTCAATATCTATCTATCTCTACACACACACACGTACACACACACACACACATACATATATATATATATATATATATATATATATATATATATATATATATATATATATGTATCTCAGACATCTTAGATGTATGCATATAAAGATATAACAATGACACTTGCCTTTTGTATACCCAGAAGATCTACTTGTACAACACTAAATCTATGCCCTTACATATCCCTTAGCCTAGTCTGCATACCATCACACACACACACACACACACACACACACACACACACACACACACACACACACACACACACACACACACACACCTAACTCCTGATGCCAGATTCCGTGTCTGTCATCCAGATCTGCATCAACATCAGGGATCCTGGTGGAAGTCTCTGTTGAATTATCTGGATCTCTGAAAGTGGACAGGAAATCCTCAGTTTCAGTGGTAGTTCAATAGTAGGACCCCCCACCCCCACAGCCATCTGTTATCAGGCTATTGCAATTGCAGTGGCACTACAGTGGGCAGAGGTTATCATGTCACTTGCCGAGTGTCATATCTGGGAGTAGGTTCTCCCATTGCCTCCAACAGTATTAAGGTCATTCACCACCTGCTGCCATAGCCTGTCTAAGTCAGATTGGTCACCTCTCCCTAACAGAAAAGCTTCATGGCAACATAAGATCTGGATAATGACCTCATTTTCTGCATCACTATATAGTGCCTTATGGGTGCAGATTTCTTCTTGTGTGCCATATCTCTATATGCGATGAAACAGAAAACAGACAAAAAAATAAATTAAATATATAATAGACAGAATGGCTGTGAGCCCAGTTTTGTCTGACTGCATGCCTCCAAAATGCACACAAACAATTTAATTGTGTTAATTGCTTATTATAACTACATAATTTTGGATGTCCCTAACCCTCACCAAAAAAAAAAAAAAATAGGTATAATTAAAACTCAGTTATCAGCACAGATTTTATAACACTTATATAATAGAACTGTCAAATACCAAAGAAAAACCGCAAACCAATCCGGTAAATGCTCCATTGCTAGTAGCCAATATAAAATGCAACATGTAAAAAGTTTATAGGAACGGAGCAACAGCAGGCAAAACACTGATGTAATATATGTATCCTTAAAACATTTTTTATTAGGCACAAGTTTCCAAAAACAGATAAGCGCTTTCGCTAGTTAAGCTTCTTCAGATCTATATAACATGTGCTTCACAGTTCAAGACATTTAAATATGGATTCAAAAATTCTTGGACCAATCACTTTCAGATATCAATCAACATTTTAAAGGCAAATGACACAAACAATGTCACAATTAAAACACAAATCAATACCCTCCTATAAAATATATGAAAAAAAAAAAAAATATATATATATATATATATATATATATATATATATGTGATTAAAATGCATATAAATAAACTCAATATAAAAAATCTAAATATATATATATATATATATATATATATATATATATATATTCATAAAATACATGTGTAGTACACATTAAACTAACTTAATCTATTTATAACACAGCAAAAGGAACACCCCTTTGAAACCTATCTATTTAATATGATGACGCTTCCTCAACTTAGGCTTAACTGAAGCCCTCTCATTAAGTCCCCGACCTCTGTCAGCCCTTAGCCAGATAATCCAGTCATTCTTCTTATCTTCAGTATGATTTCTGATGTTACCACCTCGCATATTAGGTATTATTACCTCAAGGGCTCTAAACAAAAACTGATAACTATCATCATACTGTATAACATGCTTAGCTGGAGCATTATGCTCTGAATGTTTCCTCATATGATATAGATGTTCACGAATCCTGTCCTTATATGCTCTGTTGGTTTTTCCAACATAAAAAGAGGAACAGACCTGACATACTGCTAGGTAGATTAAGTGTACCGTCATACAGTCAGCTCTGGCTGATGTCAAAAATTCTCTTTGCAAATCAGGATGGAAAAAGCACCTTCTAGTATCTATATGTGAGCAAAAATTACATTACCCACATGGTCTAGTAGATTCATCATCATGGGCAACTTGATTATCTCTAGAATAACATAGTAGTATTTTCAAATTCCTTTTGTTCTTATATAAGAAGCGTGGTTGTTCACCAACAATCTTCTTTATGTCACCGTCTACCTGTAAAATAGACCAGTTCTTACTCATGATATTTCTGATTTCTTGATTGTCAGTGGTATAAAAGGCTGGAATTTTAACAAAATCTGTAGTATGATGTCTCCCTAGATGGTTACTGGATGCTAAGGGCCCAAAATAAGGTGCCGCAGCACCATCACGTGATTTAATCACTGTCTCAAAATGTTTATTTATTTCAGAGTTTTTATATCCCCTATCAAGTAATTTCAATCTCAAATTATCCAGTTCATCAGTAAAACATGTGTGTAAAGGATTCAATCTGGAGGCCCTCATGCCTTGGCCTTTTACAATATTCCTAAACAAAAAAGTAGGATGCATACTAGATCTCTGCTTTGAGCTATTCATAGGACCTTTTAGTCCTATGGAAGGGAACTGAGAAGGAGCTAGGTCTATTGCATCATAAAATGAATAATTTAACAGAATTTTTAAAATTTACTATGAATAGCTCAAAGCAGAGGATAGACTTTTTAGACCTATACATAGAAAGGCTATCAAGTGGGTTATTCAATACTGGGGACTACCATAAACCATGCAACTTTAATACATTATTAATGAGATCTACTATGCATCCTACTTTTGTGTTTAGGAATATTGTAAAAGGCCAAGGCATGAGGGCCTCCAGACTGAATCCTTTAGGCACATGTTTTACTGATGAACTGGATAATTTGAGATTGAAATTACTTGATAGGGGATATAAAAACTCTGAAATAAATAAACATTTTGAGACAGTGATTAAATCAGGTGATGGTGCTGCGGCACCTTATTTTGGGCCCTTAGTATCCAGTAACCATCTAGAGAGACATCATACTACAGCTTTTGTTAAAATTCCAGCCTTTTATACCACTGACAATCAAGAAATCAGAAATATCATGAGTAAGAACTGGTCTATTTTACAGGTAGACGGTGATATAAAGAAGATTGTTGGTGAACAACCACGCTTCTTATATAAGAACAAAAAGAATTTAAAAAGACTACTATGTTATTCTAGAGATAATCAAGTTGCCCATGATGATGAATCTACTAGACCATGTGGGCAATGTAATTTTTGCTCACATATAGATACTAGTAGTTGCTTTTTCCATCCTGATTTGCAAAGAGAATTTTTGATATCAGCCAGAGCTGACTGTATGACGGTACACTTAATCTACCTAGCAGTATGTCAGGTCTGTTCCTCTTTTTATGTTGGAAAAACCAACAGAGCATTTAAGGACAGGATTCGTGAACATCTATATCATATGAGGAAACATTCAGAGCATAATGCTCTAGCTAAGCATGTTATACAGTATGATGATAGTCATCAGTTTTTGTTTAGAGCCCTTGAGGTAATAATACCTAATATGCGAGGTGGTGACATCAGAAATCATACTGAAAATAAGGAAAATGACTGGATTATCTGGCTAAGGGCTGACAGAGGTCGGGGACTTAATGAAAGGGCTTCAGTTAAGCCCAAGTTGAGGAAGCGTCATCATATTAAATAGATAGGTTTCAATGGGGTGTTCTTTTTGCTGTGTTATAAATAGATTAAGTTAGTTTAATGTGTACTACACATGTATTTTATGAATATATATATATATTTAGATTTTTTATATTTATATGCATTTTAATCACATATATGTATATATATATATATATATATATATATATATATATATATATATATATTATTTATTTTTTTCATATATTTTATAGGAGGGTATTGATTTGTGTTTTAATTGTGACATTGTTTGTGTCATTTGCCTTTAAAATGTTGATTAATATCTGAAAGTGATTGGTTCAAGAATTTTTTAATCCATATTTAAATGTCTTGAACTGTGAAGCACATGTTATAGAGATCTGAAGAAGCTTAACTAGCGAAAGCGCTTATCTGTTTTTGGAAACTTGTGCCTAATAAAAAATGTTTTAAGGATACATATATTACATCACTGTTTTGCCTGCTGTTGCTCCGTTCCTATAAACTTTTTACATGTTGCAACTTATATATTAGAGGTAACATGGGTTTAACTGTGTAATACATTGTAGCATTAACATTAGCAATTATAAATATAGCTTTATAAAAACATCAAACTGTTATAACTGCTATATCCACTGCTGTGGAGTTCAGTCAGTTAGAAATACACAAACAGATATTTTTTTTTCCTGCTAACAGATAAGACCTTCCACCATTTACAATACAATCTTCTGCAGTAAGTGTATGAACATGACATATAAAGTAAATAATTTGCCATGTAGCATTCAGTAGCATAATTGTAGAAATGTGGACATGGCTACGGCAAAAGGAAGGAGTAAAAGTAAAAAAAAAATAAAACTGCTTTACAGCGGTCATTACACTTCATCTTTAAATGTTAAACTAAAAGCATTAGTTAAGAAGTAGGACCGTATCTTGACAACATAATACTGTAGAAAAGTAATAAATCTGCCAAAGTCTTGTTTTACTAGCAGTATTGAGGTCCGTGTTTCAAAACATTTCCCCATTATGATACAAGGATATTAGCTACATGATTGCTTTTATATAATGCAGAGTCAGACTTGTGAACACTGTGAATATATAAATGAGGTTTGAAATCATTGACATTCCTAAATACCAAAACCTGCAATAGTGTAAGGAATGTAAACCTGACACAAGGACCTACACAATTACTTGCACACACTTAAGCAATGCAAGGATGAGCATTATGATGTGTTCCCTTTTAATGGCTTTCAGGTATCTATGATTACTGTGACTGCAGGAACAATCAGCTTTCACAGTCTTCCCTCTTTGATATACATCTACTGTGGTTATGTCAGGGAGAAGAGACTTCAAGGACAAATGCACACAAAAACTGAAAAATATATGTTTTCAGCATATTTTGAACTTTTCTGCATTACTAATATCTCTGTAGGAAAGTAAGTGGTTATTATTATTTTCGAATTTGTTACACCCCAAAATACCCTGAAAGGGGGCTGCCATGGATAACATGGTTTTATTTTACAGTCAATGCCTTCACCTTCCTGATGTCATTTTTAAAGGGACAGACATTTGAGGAGCATTTACTTTCATTTCTCTCTCAACAGATTGCCTCAGTTCTGTGACTGCCTACTTTTGACTGTCACCATTCAACTACATTTTTAATTACTTTGCTTCTTTTGAGTTTCATTAGTGGTCATTTCTGCTACAGTAATTTAAGGAATCTTTAAATGTCATGCTTGAAAATGTAGCTTAGTTAATCGTTCTTTTCAAAGTAACAACTGTAGTTCAGTGTTGTGTGAGAAATCTGACCCCTGTGATTAATAGGTGTTACTAAGATTGTTTGTGTTGCATTCACAGTTTTTAATATTGTAGCTAGAATTAGAGTCTTTGATGTTTATCTTCATTCCCCAACAAAAATTTGTCTCAACAAAACATGGTATACAATGGAAAAATGCTGTAACAAAACACTGGAAAAAACATGCACTTTTATAGAAAGCAGTGTATAAAAGTATAAAATTAAATACTAATAGAAAATATGAAGGAAAAGACAACTAGTTTGTAAACAGATAAATAAACTGTGAGTTTTTTTTCATCCAAAAACTAAGGCTCAAAAGCCTTGCTTTTGTTTAGACTCTAGACTACAGCTTATCTGGGGTGCAATAGATGTGATGCTAGTAATCTGTGACTGATAAGGTACATTCAAATGCCATAATTTAAACAGTCATTGTTTTCTTAAAGGCCCTGCACTTGGAATAATTGATCTAACTTAATTACTTCTTACAATCCTAGTAGCCTTTGTGATGTAACAGATGATGAGACAAATGCAGGAAAGAAAGCAAACAGAAATACGTTCAGGTGTAAAACAAACTAAATAATTATTATATTATGCTTTTTCTATGTGTGATGTTTGTAATGTTGAATTATAAGGAAAAAAATCACTTCCTGGAAGGAAAACTTAACATTTTAGTGGAGTTGTCCTTTAACAAAAAGTCTGAAAGTACATTGAGAGAGATCAACAATCCTAACATTCAAATGCTGGCTTTAGTGGCCACAGTTACTGGCCTTTAGTAAGAAAGATTGCTCATATTAAAGGGAGTACTTTAAGCATGGGCAAAAATAACAAATGGCAACAAAACAGTGATAGAGTTGTTATTATGTAAGTATAGATCATTAAATGAGGCACCAAACAGAAAGAAAGGGATGTTTACAGTCTTTGTGTAGTATCATTTGCATACATGCCTCTGCTGTTTGTAATGCCCCAGTCATCCAGACATTCATTGTCAGATGTGAAAGGGCAACTTTTATAACTCATTTCTGTTGCACTTTCATTGAGACTTCATAAAATATCATATTATCATTACATCTAAATTGTTTATCACCGCTATAATATATGTCTTTGTCTGTGGCAACTCTGCTAAATACTGTTAAATGATTGCTTTCAATACCCTTGCTTGTCAGTTCAAAGCCATACAGGTCCCTGTTGCAACAAAGACAATTTGGTTAAACATACATATAAATTATTTGATCTAATGTAAACTATTTCTTGTATCATTTGCATATCATTTGGCATTGCACACCCTTGAATGCCAGCATTTGATAACACTGAACTGCATTTCACTGCCCGAGGTTAAAAGTGACAATTTTTATTTGGATTGTCATCAGCGCAGCAATGACGACTGGCATTGCTGCACTTTACTCAGCAGTCTGACCAGTGGCATGATTAAAGTTATTGCACTCTTATCTCTGTGGTATAAGTATAAGGATATTCAGCTTAGTGAAACATCACAGGTAATACAGGGATCAAAACCTGTTCCCAGATCATTTCACTGAAGGAGTTCATAATAATTTTGCATACTCATTTTGTTGTATCAATGTGTTGATGTTGGAAACTGGAGTAAGGTCAATAGTGACTAAAACTGACAAACAGATAAGTCATTTAAATGATTTAAATGTAAATTGAGTGTGCCGTATGAACAAAGAAGCCATTTCTGCTGGTCTCTGTGCCCTTCTCTATTACCATTACATTAGCTAAAGTTCTGATATTGTCAGACATACATGATACTACTGATGTAGCAATGAGATGTGAGACAGCTAAATATATCACTGTAATTCATTACTAGCTGTGATAATTGCTATGTATACATTGTAATTTATTTCATGAGTCTTCAACTTGTTATTCCCCAAAAGCTATGTCAGTGCTTCTGCTAAGTATTGCTTTCTGCATTTGCATGCTGCTAGGCAGTGCAATTGTAATTTTTACAGCTTAAGTCAAAAGCTGAAAGTTTAATTTAGGATGCCTTAGGTAGTCAAATAAGCCTGGTGGCATTGTGTAGCCATTAGCACTCTAGATAGTTCTCAGGGAAGAAAATACATCTGACAGGTAACTTTCTGCATGGAGCAAGGTGTAAGTGCAGTGAGCTTATAGATAAAGGACATCTGATATATGGCACAAATCCACTTAAATGTTAATTTTACAGCTGGTTGTTTGAATATATATTTCATCATGTTTTCTAACACCATTGTGTTGTTTAAAAATCAACAGTTTTCTCAACTGCTAACATGTGATCATTAGTCTGTTCACTATAAACATTATTTGTCATTAACTACAAGTCTGATAATGTGTTCCACAAAGTACATGTCTGATGTTGCAAGGAGATGTGAGAGGAAGGAATTTTTCACTTGAATGTACTTCTTGCTCTGATCATTGCTACATATACCTATCCATTACATTTAATTTACTTTCTGTATTTTTTTCTATCATATATTCATTTTCTAACATATTTTACATTTGTCCTCTGCTCAGCAGCATGTAATGAAGGTTCAATACCTAAGGAAAAAAGTGAAAAAAATAATTTCGGCTGCCTTAGGTAGAGCAGATATTCCTGGCATTGCTGTATGGATATCCCACAGCAGGGAGAGTAGTTACTTCAGTAAAGGCAGCTGACAGATCTCAAATTCTGTGGAACAATGTGTAACTGAAGTGAACTGAGAGAAATATGGTCCAGGAAACATTGTTTGAATCCTGTGTAGAGATCACATTTCAATTAGTCATAATATGTTATCCTTTTTTTTCTTTTTATTTTTTTAAGGTTCATTTGCTCTTCACTTGGCAGCATGCAAACAGGGTTCACTGCCTAAGGAAGAAAAGTGAAAAAAATATACCGTAGGCTACCTTAGGTAGTGCAAACCCACGTGGCAATGGTGTACTTTCCTCACCACTCTAGACAGTACTGACAGGAGAAATTCTACCTATCATAGAACTATCTCTTTGGCATAAGCTGTAAATGCAGTGACTTTATGTAAAGAATACAGCTGATTAAGTTTTCAAATCCAGCTACAAAATACTTTTTAAAAAGGGTGTAAGAAGTCCATTTCTTACAACCTTTTGAATAGGACTGTAACACTAAAAAATGTGATAATGTTAAACCTATTTCTTACAAGCAATGTATCAGTAAGTCTTGCATAAGGAACTGTACAATTTAGTAAATATATTTAATGTTTCACATATAGCTATAGGCTAATGCATGTCTATTTTTGCAGACATGACAATGGTTATATTTTGTATAAAATTCACTTGTATATATACATGATGGGTACAGTACTTTTGTTATAATCATCATGACTCACATATCCTAACTATGTGTTTAAGACCCTTATGTCTTACCAAGTATGTATATAACATTAACTGACCTGTACTAATTAACATATTCGACTGACTGCATACATATAAAACATATTTACTAACAGATATAATGACTTTTACATAGGAATGCACTCCAACAAATAATTACAACCACACACATATAGGTCTCTCTAAAGTAAATCTCCATTCATTCAGAAATTAACTATATGTCAAATTTTCATGCTGGAAAGATCATTCTCATGTGGCAATGTCAGTTAATAAAGTAAGTTTCAATTTTTGCATTCTTTATCCCACAATTCCTTGCTAATATTTTAACATTATGCAAACCCCATCATAACAATATGTCATAATTCATCTTTCACCTTCCAAACTACAACTTTTAAAACCCATGCTATTAAGCATTCCATTCTTGAACATTGCAACCTGTGATAATGGATGGAGCATCACACATGGCAAAGCTCAATGCCATGTTTCACGTGTTTACTGCTACATGACGTAAGTAGTGCCAATGTGCCTGCTAAGTGCATCTGCTTTCAATTGTACAAATGCAGTTGGCACGGCTGTGCATGTTTGTACAATACCAGTAACAAGTAAGATATGAATTAGGTGCCTATTCAGACATATTTTGTTAGCTTGACTTTTGCAGACATGGCTGCTGAAGGAGAGAATGGTGATAAATTTAAAGCACAAAGGTGGGGTTTAGAGGAGTCCAGGATATTTGTGGCACTCCTCATGAAGTTCTACAGCCATAGGCTGCTGCTGTGGGGTTATACCAGGTCTCAGTATAAGGCTGAGGCTAGGAAAGCTTAGCCAAGGCTATATCCAACGCAAAAGGTATTCCATGCAGTGGTCAGCACTGGCATCACCAATACAGTGACCTTAAAATGCATGATCAGGACCTTCTAAGCTGCCTGGATGTCAAATTTAGGATGAGGAACATCCCCAGTTGTGTAAATATGCTGACCTATTACCTGTCTATGATATGACATTAATTATCTAGCCAGCCAATGCAGTTACTCATTGTGCTTTCATATATATTTTCTTTTTGTAGTGTACAGATGCAGAGGAGATAGCTGCAAACCATGAGGCATACCAGGAGAGATTAACTTACTTTAGAAAGGCATGGGGTAAGTATGATTCATGTAAAAATTCAAGCCATAATTTTATTTTCATTCTTTCAAGCACTAGTTTCTCAAGCAGGCTTACCTCATTCTTCATCTCAAGCATGCATACCATCCCCAGTAACTCTTGTTGCTTGCATTAGGCAATTAGAACACCATCTTTACTGTGTGTGGGTTCAGTAACCAGAAGCAGCAATCATTTTTTTAATAATGGATAAATATTTATAAGATATTAACAGCAGTATGTCAGGAGGAATTGCATTATAATAATTGTAGTTATTAAATTAGAATGCATAATTCCAATCCATCATAAGGAAATAAAGGCTGTTGTTTCATATATCATAACAGTGATATCTGTTTATTTAATGATATATAATTACCTTTCCATCATATGTGGGTGTCACAAAAGTGTGCAATAAATTATCGTAACTGTTATGTATTGCCAAACCAAGTTTAATTAAAATGTACAGTACTGTGACATACTATGTATCTAATTATCTCTTTTTTGTCTTACCATATCCTTTCTCTCTATCTTTAGTGGGGTGTGTTATAATTTATTAACAATCTGCTGTTTGCATCACTTGCTGCTGAAAATTAATGATCAAAAGCAGATGTCAGAGGTATACTGACCACTGTGGGTCAGCCCACCATACCTCTGTAGATGGCAGTACAAACACCCAGCACTTCAGGGTCACAGCCTGTCAATGTTGCCTCTAAAGCCCCTGCCCTATCTGCTCCAAGTGCATCAGGCAGCTCTGCCCTGATTGCTGGTACAGTGGTACCCTTGGGGGGAGTAGCAGTGGAGGTGGTGATTTTGCCACACAGCAGGAGCTGACAGGGCTGGTGGAGGATGTAATGGAGAGGATCCTTGGTATATGTATCAGCAAGTTTGAAAAGGTCCTGCATCACATTACAAAGATGATGCCATATCTGGTTCTGACCCAGCAAGATGCTGCAGGAGACAGTAGTGATAGTTTTCAGAGTAAGGACTAGATTCTCACTGTTCTCAAGCTGGTTGTGGGTGCACCTCCAATGTCCCCTACCTATCCCAACCTTATATCCCCATCTCCATCCCTGTCTGTCTTGTATATCATGTATGTCTGTGTATGCTTCTTAACCTACCCTACATACCTGACCTTTTCATTCCTAAGCACCTTTCCCAACAATTTTCCCCTGCCAAAAAATGGGTCCCTGTCCCACAAAAATATTACACACCCTTCTTAGCTCTCCACTTTACCTGCCTGTGTCTCATCTTGACTTGATTTGGTCCAGTTGGCCATACAGCGTTATTGTGCTGTTGCCATCCATCACTGGTGTGATGGCTCTGCAAAGTAATGAAACTGTGTGTACAGTTGTACCTTTATGTTATGAAGAAGTTATAGCTATGGTGCTTTCTCATGACCCTCCTACAAATTCCTGTATTCTTTCCCCTGCTTCCCATACTCTCATCTCCTTGCCAACTCCATTTTCACCACTGTCCTATTCACCCCATTTTCACACATTTAATCTCATAAAAAATAGATTCACACACACAGAGCATGGCCAGAAATGCCCCATAGAAATGCCTTCACCTTATGTCCTTGGCATTTGTGCAGAGTTTGGCATAATGCATCAGTGCTGAGTGACAGTGAATGCTGCTTGACTTGTTATTGCAAAAGCTGAAGATTTCAATTTAATCTACAGTGACCAGTTATGTTCATACAAATGTTCCTAAATCTGATATGCTATGGGAATTCAGAGTAAAGGCAGACTAAAGGCAGTACTGTGATACATTTAATGTAATAGTTCTTAGGCTGCTGTATACATTAACGTAGGAGTTCCTTTGTGGCACATTGAGAGTATTGAGAGAGTTACTCTGTTTGTAGCCTGATATTTTTGTATAGTGTCAGGAGTTCAATTACAGCTGTATGTCAATTTATTACTTAATGACATTTCATATTCCTAAATCTATTTAACTGCAAATGTCTATATTTCTCTCCATATAAAACATTTCCTTAGTATAACACTGGAGTAGTTTAGTAAGACATCATTTTCAAAAGCATTGCGGCCTTAACAGGGAGACTTATTAAGCCAACTGTATCCTGTTTAGGTGTTTATGTTTATTCCACCCTCCTACCTCTTATGTGTCCCTATAGCAAGCAGATTATTGTAGAGAGCATGACAGATTAATGATGATGTAATAATTAAGACTAAAACACCATACAGATAATCCTACCTGTCTCAGAAAACATACTGTTGCTATTGCTCTCTGCATCTGTCTCTAACACTCTCTGCTCACCTCTTCTGCTTCATTAAGTTTTCAGTATGTTTCAATAGTGTTATTTAATACGGTGAGGTTGTAATTTCTTCGTGGTGTGATGAGCTAGTGCTCACATATGTAGAAAGATGTTTTAATCCAGCCATTAGCTAAGTGTTAATGAATGTTTTTTACATTAGGTTAGTTGTCCTGTTGGATACATATTGTTGTAAGCTGCCATTATCCTTCTTCTGCCTCTACCATCATCCTACCGATGCATCTTCTCCCTTCTATGTCATTAATCTTCCACTTTTGCAGGTATTCAGGTATAAATGTTTTTCTTGTTGTGCTGCAAATGTTCAAATACATATGGACGAAAAAATGTTTCATGATGTTTTGTCTAACTCCTGTGTCTGTAAATGTTGGCTAAAACTTTACTTAATGCATCATTATCCTGCTGCTATATTAATGTGCCTGCTTCCTATTGTGAAGCTTGTCTTGTACAGATGTTTGCACATAAGTCAATGCAAAGCAATATAAAATACTGCTAATTACCATTGTAAGTTCAACTCTTCAAAATATGATTATGCATGAGCTAACACTTTGTCATCAGCTGCACAAATGTGTTTCGCAGTGCTATACTCAAAGAGATCAATAAAAAAGAAAATCAAAGAATTACAGTTTTCTGTTGCACAGCATTTCTGTGTCTCTATTACTTTTGTCAACACAGACCGTAGCAGATAAAACAGTTGTCAGGATACACCACGAGAAGTCCGGTTATAACAAAAAACTTCTTTATTCCATAACAGAGTGAGAGATAAGCGCTTAATGCACACTTCTTCAGATCTACTACTATCATATTGTTATATCCCTTTTATATAGTGAAAATCAAGCATTTAATTCAATTCAATCATCAGCACATACAATCAACTAATTAACTAATTAATTAGATAATTAAAAATACATCATGGTTAAAAACTTTCTAAATCATCAATACATCATTTAAAACATTTAAAGACACGATATATCATTCTTGTTCCAGTTCTCTCATGATAAATTCTCATGAAATATAAGAATATATAAAAATATAAAAATGTATGAAATATATATGCAGCATACTTAGAAATATATATAGCTGTGGCTATGCAAAATGTCATGCTGTTTTCTTGGCTTATATAATATTCTAAAGCAAAACACAATTTTTGTATTAGTGCTGTTCATCTGACTAACTTCCTCATAGCATAGTGACTAAAAAACTAAATTCATTATAGACGTAAACACGCAATGATAATATTTATATTGCGTCTTATTTAACGAATCAGAATTATCTTCATAGATTCACAGATAGCAACTTGCTACAATCGTATTACATTTAGAATTATTATATATTTGTAAATATGAGTATAATACAAACTCCAAGATATAAACAATATATATCATAATATATAGGCATTGTAATATAGAAACTGCATGACTATGAAACCAAAATTTCAAGATGTAAAACTGTACCATAACATATAAATAATGCATTATATGAACTAGATAACTGTGTGGGATCAATTAGCCGTACTGTTGTTCAACCTACCTATTCAACAAACAGTAAATATATAACAACTCAAGATACTAACTATAATATGTTATTAAATATTTGTGTGGGGTCAAAAAGCCGTACTGTTGTTCAAACTACCTATTCAACAAACAGTAAATACATAACGACTCAAAATACTGACTATAATATGTTATTAAATATTGACCTCACTAATAATTTTATACATTTAAGATCAGAGTCTAAAATTCATTAATAATTGTATATAAACTTATTAGTCTAATTTAATAAATTGATTACTTATCTATCAATAAATGAAATTGATCAGACTTCATCTAGCCTAATAATGTTAAATGATTCCAAACATCAATCCAGATTTCATTTCTGCTGCAAAACTGGTTTTAAGGAGACATAGTTATTAATACCAGGCTCTCTATGTGCTCCTGTTCTAAATATCCAGTCTAATTCTAGTTTATTTAAACGATTGCCATTGTTACCCATTCTAACACTATTCCTTACTACTTGTAAGACCCTAAATCTAAATTCATGAGTAGGGTTCTGTTTTATGTGCTTGGCCAACGCATTTAATTCATTCTGTTTACGAATATCGTAAATGTGATTATAAATGCGTTCTCTTAATTTCCTTTTTGTAAGTCCAACGTAAAACGCCTGGCATAGTGTGCAATTTGCCATGTAAACCAGGTTCATGGTGTTACAATCAGTATATAACTTGGGTCTAAACTCAAAGTGACCGTTTGGATGTTGGTAATGTTGTACTGATGTAATGTATTTACACATATTGCATTTCAAGCATGGGAAAGTGCCACATACTTCATTTTCCCTTATTAGTCTACTGAAATTATTATGCAAGTTCTTGGAAAAAATATCTTTCAAATTATCACAGGTATGAAATACAAATGCAGGTTTATCTCCCACAAGCATGCGTATCTCTTCTGTGGTAATGAGTATGTTCCAATGTTTGCTTATAATTCTTCTAATCTCAGCATTATCGTTAGTGTATTTCATCACATAACTAACCCTCTCATCTTTAACTCTATGTGTATAGTGAGTTCGTCTGTTCCTATTTTCAAAATGTATCCTATCTTCCATGTTAATATTCAGTTCAGAATAAGACAAGTTTTTGCCTCCCATAGGGGTAACAATGTCATGCCTCATGCTCTTGACCAACACTGGGCTATAGCCTCTCTCTAGGAAAATAATTTCTAAACTATCTGCTTCTTCTTGTAATGTGGAAGGGTCCTTACATATTCTCATATTTCTTGAAAACTGACCCCTTATTATCCCAGAAAAAACATATCTGGGATGCATGCTGCTGTGCTCCAGCATAGTATTTTTCCAGCATTTTTTCCTAAACAATTTTGAAGCTATCTTCCCATCTGTGTTGAAATATAAGGTCAAATCTAAGAAGTTAATACTTTCACTGGAGGATTCATAAGTGAACCTGAGAAATTCTGTGGTCTCATGTAAATAGTCCACAAAACTCTGCAGTTCTTCTGGAGTCCCTTTCCACAATAATATTACATCATCTACGAATCTCCTATAAATCCATATTTTGTTCATCCATACACTATTGAACAGATACTTTTGCTCCCAATAGTGTAGGACGAGATTAGCATAGGAGTTCGCACATGGGGTGCCCATAGCGACACCCCATGTTTGTAAATAATATTTGTTGTTGAATAAAAACACATTATAGTAGAGAACAATGTCCAACAGTTGGCTAACCAAGATCTGTCTATTGCTTGAGAAACTACTCTCTTTAACCATTAACTCTCTAATAGCTTGCAGCCCATATTCATTTGGGATGCAAGTAAATAGGTTGCAAACATCTAATGTAACTAGTATTAATTTACTAGTGTCTGTCTTAGTTGACTCAATACATTCCAAGTCATTCAACAACTGTTGTGTGTCTTTTAAAATAGTGCCAATGTTATCGACAAGCGGTCTCAACATTTCTTCTATGAATATGGAGGCATTATAGGTCGCCCATTGTCTGCCTGAGACTATAGGCCTCATCGGTAGAGGTTCAGTTCCTTTATGTACTTTAGGGAGGCCTTTCAAGGTCGGTATCAAGGGTTCTTCAACATGCAGATAGTCATACATTTCTTTACTAATTTGTCGACACATCAATAGGTCGTACAAGTTATCACTAACACTGTTGATTATTTTCATGACATCTTCAAGGGTTAATACCTTATACGTACTATCACTTCTCAAAGTATTCTCTACAATCTCAATGTATTCAATTTTATCTAATAAAACTACCCCTCCCCCTTTGTCAGCAGGCAATATTACAACATCAGTATTCCTTCGTAACCCATTCAAAGAAGTGTATTCAGCATTACTCAGATTAAAGAATCTATTTTTAACATGTTTCCTAGAGTAGAACGCATATATATCTTTTTCACATGATTTTATGAAACATTCCACAATAGGTGGTAAAGGTGGACAAAAAGTGCTATTTCGTTTAAAAACATTCATGGTACTTATTGCATGGTCACTGTTGGTGTTTTTAAAAAATAATTTAATAGCTACTTTCCTCGCAAACAACCTCAAGTCCGTGAGTGTCTCAGATGGTATACTTGATTGCGAGGGCACAAAATTTAAGCCTTTGTTTAAAAGGGACATATCGGAAACAGATAAGTTATGCTGAGAAAAATCTCTGAGCTTATCTCTCACTCTGTTATGGAATAAAGAAGTTTTTTGTTATAACCGGACTTCTCGTGGTGTATCCTGACAACTGTTTTATCTGCTACGGTCTTGGTTTTTGTGTTTGCAGCAGGATACTTTAGGAGAGCTAGCGGTAATTATATTTGCTACTTTTGTCAACATGTGATCTTGATTTCAACATGATGTTGACGGACTTAATTCATTTGTACAAAATATATGTCTGCTATATAGTGTTTACATTTGCACTGTGTTACCAGCATAGTTAACCTATTCTCATAGAATCCACCTCTGTCATTCTGCAGTGCACTGTCCTATGTATGACTTACATGTTTGTCTTGCCAATGCACATAGTGCAAATATAAGATAGCACAAGCATGCAATCATCTCCACATAAAGTCACAGGAATATTCGATAATCCAGTGGTGTACAACAGTCAATGTGTAAGTCATCCCATTATGTGGAACAGGTCAATGTCCCTCAAAGTAACACAATGTACAGTAAAGACAGTATCTACATTTCATTATAAAAGTATGTCATTACATGTGACAATTATAGTGATGTTACATTGTCCTGTGCACACATATGCATTTGTTGCACATTCTGTGATACACAGCACCATCTGTTCCAAACATAGCTTTTTACAAATATTCCAATGTCCAGTTTCACATAGGTATTGTCCATCTTCTCCTGTGGTGCTTGTGATTAATACAGTGCTCTCGATATAGTGTAATTAAATAGGTAGGTGGTTCAATGCCTAACATGTAAGATGTGCATATGTGTGTGTGTGTGTGTGTGTGTGTGTGTGTGTGTGTGTGTGTGTGTGTGTGTGTGTATCTATGTGTCTGTGTGTGAAACTGTGTGTAACACTTGGTGCTATGTCTACTTCTCCTAAAAAGAATGCATTTAACTGGTCTCGTACCTCCCTTATCCCAGTTTTTACAAAAACATCCTGTATGAGACATAGTGATAAGGTCATCCTGACAAAAGTGCACTCTGTCTCCCATTAATTATCAGACTTCTCCTGTGTATAGTGCTCTCTATATTGTGTAATTAGTGGATAGCTATAAACTATAAACAGGTAGGAGATTTGATGCCCATCTTAGAAAACTTGTATATGTGTATGAGTGTGTATAATAGTTGTTATTTTCTCCTCTTTCCCTGAAGATAATGCATTTAAAAGTGCATACAGCTCCCTTATACCAATTTTTACTGAAGCACCCTGTATGAAACACAATGTTGAGGTCATCCTGACAAAGTGCACTCTCAGCCATTAAGAGTCCAACCTCTCCTATGGTGCTTGTGACTAGTGCATTGCTCTTTAGATTGTAAAACTAGATAGGTAGTAGGTTCAATTCATGACATGGAAGACTTGTGTGTGTGTGTGTGTGTGTGTGTGTGTGTGTGTGTGTGTGTGTGTGTGTGCGTGTGTGAGGATGTTTACAATTAAGTGAGCATGTGCTCAATCATATCTACTCTGGATAAATGTTTTAAAATTAAAAATGACTTCACCATCCCCTAAGCCCACTTTTCACTTCTACAACTTCTTTGCAACAATGGAGTATAACTATGGATAGTATTTGTACTATAATGATTACAATTTTCTATATGTTACTTAAAGAAATCATTGCTTTTTTAGGCAATACTCTGCACACACATTTCTAAATTAATGTTTCAAATAACAGTGCCATGGGTTCAAAGATATCTATTTAATGTTTCTATAAGGACAGTGATGTAAATATTTGTTAAGTGGGGTGGAGGGAGAGTGTTTCCATTCTTCAAATGGCAGTTTTGTGTTGAATCAGTAAGAACACACAATTACATCATATTGTCTGCCTATACTCCTGGCTCAACACACTGATGAGGTCATTGTTTTGCAAGCAAACTGAAGCTATTTAAATGTCAGACTTCTCCTGTGGTGCTAGCATGTCTTACAATATTCTCTAGAATGTGTAACTAGATAGGCAGGATGTTCAAATACAGCAGCAGCTAACCTCTACAAGTATGACTACCAATGAAGTCATGACTGTTTTGCAAACATTTGTAGTGGCAACTTTTACATATATACTTAGCATTCTGTGACCCATGCCAAGCTTTTTATATTGGAAAGACTGGGCATAGTTTGTGTAGAAGGATACACAAACACAACTAAGATATAAAAAGTAAATGTGACAATAATGCGCTGTTAGCATACTGTTAAGGTGCAAAATAACTTTTACACCACACAGTTTATTATTGAATAATAATCTAATTTTATTGCAGAGAAAACACATACATGAGAGAGTCTGAAATCAAGGTTCTGTCTCCTTGAACTTTGTAAAACATAGCTATTTTATTCCATTTCCATCAAATGCACCATTGCTGTAACAATTAAAATACAGCCTCTGGCCAGTAAAAAGTGAACACTAAAGGATTAATTTTGCTAATTAAGATCTCTTGAATCTCTTTCTGTGCCTTTCCATATTAGGAACAGGTTTTGAATTCCAAAAAAGAACTTGCCATGTTGGCACGTTTGTGCTGGCAGGAAATAAAGCATCAAATGCAGACTAAAACACTCAGAAATCCATCTTGAAATGAAAACATAGTTAAAATACAAACACTGCCATTTTGTTTCATTTTATTGTTCTGCACATTCTTCTGTCTGATGCTATGAAACATCACTCAAACCATGTATTTCTTTTATGAATGGGCAATAGCTACAGGTTTTCAAATGGGTTGACACGCTTTTACTTGCTATCAGACATTTTTACATGCAGTTTCCTTCTGTCCTTGACATGCACAATACTTATCCACTCATTTTACAAATATGGTCTTATTAACAATAAAAAAAAATCTATGTTTCGATGGAATAAAAAGACAGTTTACATAACTTTCATTTACATCTTGCCTATATAGCAACAACCTGACCAGTCTGTTGCTAACCAGAGATATGCTTGGTCCACAGATGTAATAGTATTTATGTAAAGCTGCCATACCCAACCACTGAGCCCTAACACACATTTTCCAAGTGAAGTTGCAAATGCTGTTTCTGACAAAAAGTATGCAATATTTACAATAGCAAATATGCCCTTTAACAGTCATTGATAACTGAAGTGGCACTACTGAAAGGAGGGTAGAGTGTGTTTAGCTTTTTGATTCTTAGTGAGAAAAATAGTGAGAAATGCTGTATGAATGTTTGTATCATACTTTGGTATTGTAATGAGCGGAATCCCCAATCACGTGCAGCTAGTATATTTGCACAAACCCAACAGTCTCCGGCAGTAAGACTCTCGGTGAATGTGTATAAGGTAGTAGAAAATGTATTAAGTTTACAATGCCAGTCAGGTGTTCTAGATGGAATACTGACCAAACGTCTATCCTTAGTTCCAGTGATATGTGTATATCTAGCAAAAAATGATCCAGTACTTAAAATTCTGATGGTTGCAGATGATGATGTACTCCCAGTTCTGGATAAAAAAAGCAGGTGAAATAAAATGATGATGAAGATGGCAGTAGATGTTCAATACATATGAAATATAAGCAAAACTAAGCATGAGAGGGTTTTGAAAAAGAAAAAAAAATGATGGCTGAAGATAAGTTAATATAGTCTTATAGAAGTCAATTTTTTAAATTTTAAATAAAATGGATATGTATATTATATATATTTACCAATTAATTTTTTTTTTTTTTTGGATACATTTTGTCCAAAAAAAAAAAAAGAAGTCAATGTGTTGGTTTCAGAAGGAAGGGAAATAATGTCAATGAAGAAGAAGGATCATTGAGTTTTATCTCCAACCAAGATGATGTTCTAGAGTCATTCTATTGTACCTCCAGAACTGATCTGATTGGCAAATCATTCAATATCACCTCTGGATTTGGTTTGTATGGCACAGTGAAAAAGTCTTTAGTCTTTAATTTTGAATGCAATGTTGTCCCTGCTTTTTCATCTGGTTCAACTTGCAATAGGCTCTGCTGATTTACTAGGAATGATGTCAATGGTATATTGGCTGAACTCATTATGAGAGGAGGTCTTCTTGATGTGTGTCACACAGATCCGGGGGGGGGGGGGCAGTCATTTTCATCGGATGGCAGTAGCAGTGGTAAGCAAAACCAAGCAGAGTCCTTTTCATCTCCAGTACAAAAAATGTTTTGGGAAAATTATTTGTTGTAGACAAAATCTACAGGTTGTAATTTATAGCTTTTGTTCAGCGTGGGCTGCTTCAGAGCTGCAGACTCAGTGTGGTGGTAGTGCTACAAAAACAGATCACAGTAACTTGCAATACAAAAAAAAATAAATAACAGATGCATCTACATGTTGTAACTCCAAATGGTTAGGGAGAGGTATAGCAGGCATTCTCATGGGTCTGCCCATGAGAATTTCATGAGGGGACAACTTTCTGTTAGGCCTAAGTGCACTTTACATACTTAATAAAACTAAAGTTAAAGCTTCTGGCCAATTAAGACCATTTTCTTCACACAACCTAGCAAGGCAGGACTTAATAGTTTGATTTACCTGCTCTACAATTCCTGAAGCTTCTGGTCTATGTGAACAATGGTATTGCATTTTGATATTTAATGTTTTACTAATCTGCTGTATTATTTGACTAGTAAAATGTGTTCGATGATTTGACTGGATGCAACAAGGAGCATCAAATCTTGGAATAAAATCCTGAATCAATTCTTGGCTGCTGTTGTAGTGTCATTTCTTGTGCACAGATATGCCTTAACCCATCCAGAGAAAAACTTCAAGTGCAGTAAGTATAGATCTCAACATCTGCATTTGTGGGAGTTCAGTAAAGTCTCACTGAATCGTACAAAAGAGCACCCATGGCTTTTTTAAGGATTGTGTCGATGTCAGTACATCATTTGAAACAATATATTCTAAACAAATCACACATGTATTGACAAAATGTTGAATGACTTCTGAAAGGTGAGGGGCATACCAATCATTGGAAATCTGTTTTATTCAGTTATTTTTACTCAAATAAAAAAGTAAGTGGTACGTTTTAACCAAAAAGAAATTTTGTGGAAGTACCAGTTGACCATCTAGGTGGTTCTACAAAAGGCAGTCATTACAGATCTACTTCACCCATTCAAAATCCTCAGTTTGATTTTGGAATGATAATTCCTGTAAAGAAATTCTGTTGTTAGCATCATGAAATTGATGCAAAAATGAAGCCTGAACAGAATAAGACAATGCAGCTTGTGTTGCTGCCATACTGCAAAACTGTTACCTCTAGAGATGTAAGATTCATCATTTTTATGTGCGGCACATTTGACCACAGCTTGTTCTTTTGGTAACAATAATGCATTTAGCAGGTCATGAACAAAAACAGCATTTTCAATGACTGTCCCTGCTAAAGTCAAATATCCTCTCTCTCTATAAAATGTCCCAAAATCATGAATTGCCCCATAAACTTAACAGGAGCCTGTGAAAATAGTGACAGTTATATTCTTCACCAACCTACAGGCTTCTGTAATAGCTAAAAGTTCAGCTATTTGAGATGACACATTTCTAATTAATTGGTCCATTAACAAAATTCTATCCTGGGTACAAACAGAAAAGACTGCTACTAACGTTCCTTCTTCTCTTTGAACACAGGAACCATCAATAAAAAGATGCAATTTAGAATTTGTTATTTTACATCTTTTTTAGTTTGATCTAGGAGGAAACAACGTCAGCAGCGCAATTGTGTGGCTCTCTTTCATCTGCTGTAGGAATTTAAGGAAGCAGAATTAAGTGGAAGATAATGAATAATCTGCAGACAAGGGGTGTTAAGCAGACATAATTCATATTTAGACAATCGTGCTGCAGATAATTACTATATCCTGGTTTTTAATAACAATGCCACTACAGAATGTGTAACTGCCACACAGGTCTCATACCTCAGAGATAGAGCAGCTACCATTTCTACTAAGCATGCCATCATGACCCACTGCCCTAAGGCAGTGGAGTAGGGCTGCTGCTACATGACTGATTTCTGCTGAAATAAGCAAAAGGTCTATAACCATAATTTCTACATTGTGCTAATAATCCTACTGCTTCTTTATTTTTTTGCAAAACTAGAAAAATATTTTAGAATAATCTAGTAACCCAAGTGCAGCAGGGTTTGAAAGTTATATTTTCATTTGAGCAAAAGGTTGCTTTTTCATGGTGGTCTTGCCACAATAAAGGTTTGGGAATATCTTTAATAATTCCAGCAATGATTCAATTACTTCTTTGAAGTTAAAAATCTACTATAAACAATAACCTGTTAGTGACAGGAAAGCTTGCAGCTGTTTTAATTTGGTACAGCATGGAGCAAATTGTATTGCAGCAATGAATGAAGGCAAACTCTGTCTAGAACCTTCTGAAATAAGATGTCCCAAATATTGAACTTGACACTTCCACAACTGTAATTTTTCCTTGTTAATTTTAAATCCTAATTCTGCTTGTTTTTTTTTTAGAAGAAAGTATCCTGCTTGCAGTCATTTGGAGATTTGAAAGCCAATAGTGCATTAGTAAATAATTTACATACTTTTCTGATAAGACTCAAGGCCTGCAAAAACTACAAGCACTGTTGGTGACTCCTTGCTGGTCAGGAAATTAATCTTTTTGTGTCTGTGAGTGCTTAAACTAATAGAGCTGCTTTCGGTTTTACTTTTTCCATTTAATTTTCTGTTTTGAAAAATCTGCTTGGCCTGGTGTTCTTTTTCTGCGTGGCAGATAGACACTTAAACTACCATTTCACATTTTTTTCACTGGTTAATTTATCTGTTGAGTGATACTTAATAAATAAACAGAGTATATCTTTTTCTGATAAGACTCAAAGCCTGTAAAAACTGCAAGCACTGTTGGTGACTCCCTGCTGGTGAGGAAAGTATTTTTTTTGTATTTGTGAGTTGCTTAAACTGAATATCCTGCTTTCTGTTTTACCTGTTCTATTTTGTTTTCTGTTTTGAGAAATCTGCTTGTCCTGGTGTTTTTGTTCTATTTTGCAGATACACACTTAAATTACCTAGTCTGCACATTTCACATGCTTTTCCTCATTTGGTTAATTTTTTTTCTTGAGAGATACTTAGAGTATATATGTGGTCTTGCCTTTTCTGATAAGATACAAGGTCTGCAAAAACTACAAGCACTGCTGATGATTCCCTCCTGGTGAGGACAGTAATCTTTTTGTGTCTGTGAGTTGCTTAAAATGTTAGGGCTGCTTTCTGTTTTACCTGTTTCATTTTGTTTTCTGTTTTGAGCAATCTGCATGGTCTGGTGTTTATGTTCTATGTGGCAGATAGACACTTAAATTACCCAGGCTGCACATTTCATATGTTTTTTCAATTGGTCAATTTGTTTCTTGAGTGATACTTAAATACAGAGAGTATATCTGTGGCCTTGTCTTTTGTGATAATAGTCAAACCCTGCAAAAACTACAAGCACTGCTGTTGACTCCCTGCTGGTTATTTTTCCCACCCACCCTCTCATTCCTTATTCTACTTTTTAAACCTGGTGATTTTAAGCTTACTTACTGTAAATTGAGCTTTATAAGCTCCTCCCTTTATACACTGCTGTTGCTGTCATGAATTATTTATTTGCCTTTTCTTGTGTTTAATTTGAAAAAATATATATACATTTTGCCACTCATTGTCTGTCTACTGATTTACTTGCTTTGACCTCATTATCTAACTTGCAGTTGGATAAAGTAGTATGTTTCTGCACTCTTAGCAAGCTCTTTTCTTTTTTTTTTTTTTTTACATTGAGATGACAGATGATTTTCCATCTAGTGGCAGTGGGTGGTAGCCTGGTTTGTATAGGATGGAGAAACACACAAGAGATTCCTGCATGTGGTTGTTCTATTGGCTGGAAATCTTATTAATCAGCTTACCTTGTTTTTAGTGGTTTTATAAATTCTGCACAATTGACTGGCTCTTGGCTCATTCCAACAAAGCAAATTACTTCTCTTGAATAATCACACCTTTGTAAGCTGTTTAACGTACACTGCTGTTATCTTGAATTACTCATTACCTTTCCTTAAGTTTAAATTTGTTTGTTAGGATTGCATTTTGGATGGTCTTTTACTGTGCTTTTACATTAGGAGGACTATTATTATCTAGTAGCCTTAGGTGTTTGCCAGGTCTATATGAGTTGGGAAGCACACAATAGGACTCTAACTGTAGTTTTATGGGCCAGAGGGCTCAGTAGTCAGTTTTTTGTATTTTCAGTGCAGGTATAGAGCTGCTTACCCTGTCAGTGCTCTGTACAGACACAAACATCTAGAAGCACATTTTCCCTTTTGAACAGCCCAAAATGTGTTACCCTGTAAATCAGTAAATACGGAGCAAATATCTTGCAGACTGACAAGCTTAGAGCAGCTAGTTGCACACTGAGTGGCAATTCTGTTAAATGTAATATTTTATTGCTTACATGCATACGTTCATAGATGCATATAAATATTTCAAGCATGGGCTGAGTGTGCCTCCAGGTCTTTCTTCAGTTAGCTCGTACTGCGCCTCTAGGCAAATAATTACTTTCTTGCTTGCTATAATTCCAAAACCATGCTACATACAGGGGATCAGAATATTTTTTTCTTGAAGCATATATGATGGCAAACACAATTGTATCAATATTTGACCTCTGTTAATGAGTATTTGTTAGAATTTTAAGGTAATAATTTCATTTTTTAAAGGCTCAAGCCACACCCACTGGGAGTTAAAGGTACACATTCAAAAAGTTGTACTGGAGGGAATGAGTTAATGCCCTTCTATCTTGTCAGTATACCAAAACACTTGCTCCCATAAGTGTCCAGGCTGTTCTTAAAAATATCTAAACTAGTACTTGCTTTAATATAATTTGGAATCTGTTCCATGTATCACGTAATCTCTCAGAGAACCAATCAGTACACTTCTCATTCCTGTAGAATCTTCTACAGAGGTTGTCAGATGATCCTCTACTACTTCTGATAACCCTAAACATTCCCAGAGGTAGTTGTCTCTAAATGCCCTATATACCTGAATAAGATCCCCTCTCAAATATGAGACACTGTACAAGTTCAGATATTTTAGTCTTTTATAATAGCTTAAATTTTCACATCCATGGATACCCTTGTTATTATGTCCACAGTACTCTTTCCAGCTAAGTCATACTTTTGTATTATATGGCTATCATATTGCTATTCCATACTGACGTTTGGGCCTAATGTAATTAATGATGACTTCATCATTTCTGATTTTCTAGACTTATATCTATAACTATGATTAACAAATTAGTTGATATAATTAGAGAAACTCAAATCTGGATCCACCCATATTCCCAGGCTCTTAAAAGACTCTGTAGTTTTAAATAGTGTATGCTGTGTTAAATATTCACCTTCAGTTTATGTCTCCCAAATGACATATGCTTAGTTTTTGATGTATTTGCCAGCATATTATTTTCCTGTACCTAAACGGTCAATTTAGTCAAGTTCTTTTGCAGACATACCTTATCTGTAACACATGTAATTAGTTTACCCAGGTACAAGTCATCTGCATATAGACTGTAGAACACCTCAGATGAAAAAGGTAGGTCTGAGAGATAAATCTAAACAAGTAAGGTCCTAGGATAGAGCCCTGTGAGACACACTGACTGTAACCAATAATTTCACCTGTCCAATTGCTCTGTGATACTTGCCATGTCCTATTTGTAAGCCATGCAGCTATCCATCTTATCAAGGGTATGTCAGTACTTAGTTGTGCTAATTTATTGATCATTGTTTTCTCTATGACCCTGTCAAATGCTGAAGTTAAATCTATATAAATGACATCACAGCACAATTTTTCATTCATAGCTGTTATTATATTGTTATAGAACATCATGTTACAAGTGATAATAGATCTATTTTCAACATATGCATGCTGATATATGGTTTCAAGTCCCAGCCTTTCCAATTCTATCAATAAATTATCCAATATTACTGTCTTCATTATTTTTCTACAACATGAAAGTAGACTTAAGGGTCTGTATGACTCTGGATTTGTCCTATTCCCCTTTCCCTTAAAGATATGTTTAATAAGTGCATGTCTCCAATCTTGAGGAATCTTCCCAAATTTATATGACATAGTAAACAATAAATTTAATGGCACTGTAATTTCTTGCTGAAGTGTTCTCAGGTCATTATTACTACACCCATCTCTTCCCTGTCCTTTGTTTGGATCCAATTTGCATAGTTCTTTTTCAATATAATCTAATCAATATCGGGGTTACCTGGATGTCACTAGGGCAACTTATCACCTTGTGTAGTCTAACTGTTTTGCATAAGATTTTGTAAATATATTTATAACCTGTTGTGTCTGAGAATAAATTTTAGAACATATTTGTATGTCTTTACTCCTTCCACAGATTATGTATCTATGAAATGGTTCCCTATTATTCTCAATATCTTTATATAAATTTTCTTCAAGTGTTTCTTGATCTTGTCTGACACTATGCTTAATTTGTTTGTCCAGCTTCTTTATATCAGTTTTCAACATTGTAGTTCAGCATCTTTTCCACTTCTTATATTTTTTGTCTCTCACCATAATCAGGTATCTTAGTCTTATGGAAATATATCCCCCTGACATTGTATGCTTAGATCCAGATGTTAAACATTTTTATTTTATTTTTGAGCTAAAACAATTTATCTTTCAAAACTGTCCACATTCCTTCTGCAATAATTCCAGTGAAAACATCACTCCAGTTTGTTTTACATAGTGACTGTTTTGCTTCCATATAATCTGTAATTAGTCTTCTGTGGATTGGTTTAGATTTCAGTTTGGCAGAATTATCTAGCAAAAAATTAACCTTTATAACCCCATGATCACTGCACATCATCATCAACCCTCTTTTTCCCATTTTTCTACATGGGGTTGGGGTATCATGTTAACTGTTGCCATCACTGTCAATGCCACACTCCTGCCTTCTTTGAAACGCATGCCTGACTGTTGCAGATCTTCTCTCACACAACCCATCCATCTCTTTGCTGGATGTCCCCATTACCGCTTAACTTCTTGCTTCCTAACCAAAATATTCTTCACCAGATTGTCTTCTGCTTTTCTACACATGTCCAAACCACCATAATCTGTTTGCTTTGATCTTTTCTGCAATTGGTGCTGCTTTGGCTTCTGCTCTCATGTCATCATTTCCTCAGCTGTCCCATGGTGTGTATCCTACCACCCCTCTCAGGTACTTCAATTCCATCATTTCTAGCTTCCTCATCTACTCTGCCTTTACTGCCCAGGTTTCTGTACCATACAGTAGTACTAGATGCACTGCTGTCTTGCACACCTTACTTTTCAGCTTCTTTGGCATTCATCTGTCATTCACTACAGCTGAGACTCTATGCTCCTCTGATTATAGCTTTGACCTCTTCATTCAGACTTCCCTTCTCCTCAACCACCCCTCGGAGATACTTGAAGCTGTTAACCTGTTTTACTAACGTTCCTTCTCTTTCAATTCTCAGCTTCTTCTGATTTCCCCAATTTGCCACATTGCCACCATCTTATCTGTGCTTAGTTTCATCCCTCATCTTGTGTGCCTTCAGTTTTGCATTCCGTTCCCCTATCCTTTGCTGAAGTTCTTGCTCAGAGTTTGCCTCTAATGCCACATTGTCTGCATACAGCAACTTTGTTGATCTGTCCCCTCTGACCTGTCTGCTAAGGTAGTCCATCACCAGTATGAACAGCAGTGGGGTCAGATCTAAACCCTGGTGCACACCCACATACAACGGTCATAAAACTCAACATGAAGTAACAGTAATTTCTGTAGGAACACAAACTATGTCTAGGATGTTCATTCTCTGGTAGCATTTTTTTACAATGTGAAGCAATTGTTCTTAAACATACATTGTCAATAAGCTCCTTACTAATGTTATTGAATTAATATTCCAGTCTGTTTCTGGTAAATTTAAGTCCCCAACCACTATTATTCCTCCGTCCTGTGTTTCATGCAAGAAATATATGAATTCCTGTAGCTCTTCGGCATTTCACTTTGGTGGTCCATACACTCCAACAAATGTTATATATTCCAGGGTTGTCTTTATTGTCACAGTTATACAATCTATAATATCAGTGTTATTATTGAACATGAAATAATCACAGGTCTCATAACTATCTTTAATCCATACCATAACACCTCTACCTGATTTTGTGTTAGAATGTCTATTACAGTAAAAACATTTATACCCTGACAGAATTGGTTTCTAGTCATTGTTCTTTAACCGTGTTTCACAAACAATAACAACATCAGTCTTGTGAGAACATAGCAAATTTCCAGTAAAAAGAAACTTTATTGTTAATGCTCCTAACATTAACAGCCATCGGAGATGCATCAATGTTGCTATCTGTGAACTGTTAAATTTTCAGCCTGGCAAAAGTCCTGCTTTGACTTTGTCAAATATTGCAAAATATCTATGCAAAAATGTTCTTCCCTGATCTTGACAGATACATGCCATCCTGTCTGAATACATGTGCCCAAAATTAAGCTCAGATACTTTACACATTTCCATTTTTTAAAAGGGGACATTTTTTTTATGTAGTCATTTACCCCCAAAACTCTTTTCATTCACGGGGACCTGATTCTTATTTCTATATGTGATTAGTGAAAAATATGTCCTAACAACTGTACAAATTGCTATGCTATCTAAGAGTGCTATAAATTCTCTCACAGTCAGAGGGTCCTTATAGATAGATCATTTGTACCAACATGAATAAAAACAGATCCATACCTCCTTACATTAAGGCATTCTAAGGTTTGCTCACATCCTCTATTTTTGCTTCTGGCAAGCGCAACACCATTCGATGTTCACTGTATTCTCTGCAAATGTAAGTATCCGTTCTTTGAATAATTGAATCTGAATTACAAGAATATCATTTCTGACCAGATCTGAAGAATCTTCAACTTCTAATTAAGCACTTGTTACAAAGAAAGGATCATCATCACCATTAGTCTTATTAATCCCACTGTTTTCATTATGTATTACATTTGCAAGCATACAGTTCTCATCCAGCTGGCGTTATACATCCAGAACCTGAACCATGTTGTCAGTGTTCTTCTTTCTCCTCCAACCCCCTCTCAAACAAAAAGCAACCTTAAAAGCCTTCTGTTAACTACCATATGCCAGACTCTTGTAGCTCAACAATTAGGGGAACAGACAACAAGGACATGCTGTTTCCTAATTTCAATGCAGGCAGCCAGCCTGGTGGTTCTGAGTATCTTGAGACAATGAAGCAATTGTCTCATATTTACTCTTGCATAAAACCATATATCAGGTTGTCAAAACCACACACTCAGCACTCCCCTCATATAACACACAACACACATATAAACCAATATATGCTGTGGCCCTTACAGGCAATATTCCTAAACAAAAAAGACCTCCTAGAACACCCATCAGCAGAGATTATCCTCAGCAAACCCAAAAGCACCCAATAAAAGCAATACCTAATAACATAATACAGACTCAATCAGTGGTCCCTCAAATACAAAGCCCATAGGGCAAGCAAACACACTTTCCAGGACTGTAGAAGATAATGGTTAGTTGCCTATCCTGAGCCAGAATCCACCAAATTAAACATACACTCAAGTCACTGCACCAGGAGGATCCAGTATGATTCCATCACAATCCATGCAGGTGTAAATGACCTGAGATGTACCTTCCTAGACTATATGAAGAGAGAAATTATAGGTGTCTCTCACTGTGTGTCTTAGGATGCATATTACCCTCACCAAGAATGAAGCCACAGCACCAAGAAAAGATGGCTGAATTTAATGACTGGCTGAGTTTCTGGTGTCATTCTAAAGAGATCTAATATTCGTCAGCAAAGGAAGACATGGTTAGCAAACCATGCTGCTTTGCCAGGGATGGACTGTGCCTGTCCCCTCTAGGCTTTCAAATACTGGCTAAAACATTATCCTTCCCCATAAAGCCAAATGCCAAATTGATAAAGCTACCAACATAGCAAAATCAAATCAGCTGAACCTCAAGATGTTACTGCTCAGTGCCAGGAGCCTAAACACACCCTCCTCAGTCTAGAGAATATAGGTATCTCTATAGTTACCAAGAGATGGTTTAAAGCTGCAGAAAGCACCTTGGCCATGCAAGGTTTCAGTGCCTTCCACACCTTTAGACTAGTAGTTGTACTGACAGGGACTAAAGGTGGCAATGTCTCAATATACATCAATAACAAGCATACCTCTAGGCTGGTTAAAAAGATGATATGCTAGAGTTTCTCCACGTGCAGGTCACCATAGATAAAATCCTGTACCATATCCTAGAAAGTTATAGGTCACCCTCTATGCCCCATGAAACTCATAGTGCATACTTAAAACCTACTGGAAACACCGACCATCCCACTTAATACCTTATCTATGGAGGACTTTAATTATCCTTCTGCAGAGTGGGGATTCTACACAGCCCCAATCTGCAGGCACAGAGGTTTGTGGACTTTGTAAATACAAACACCCTTAACCAGTTAGTGCATATGACTACAAGATGTTCCAGCATAATGGGCTTTATACTCACAAATATGGAAGAGTGCTGCACTGCTCCCAGTGTCATGTCCTCCCTGTTAAGGCCTGACCATAAAGTTGTCTCTTTCAAAATTAAAATCAGCAAGGTAACCCCAAGCTACCGTTTATTAAGTAATAGTTTGTCTAAATTTAATGCCCCTCCAAATCCAGAAAACACAGCAATCTATGCTGAATTCTTCACAGAAATTCTATACAACCATGTCAGTGACTGCATAGAGGCAGCTGCACCTACCAGAAGTATGCCCAAAACTAATTCCAAAGGCAAACTATCCTACTGACATCCCAGATTAAACAGATTATACAATAAAAGGGAAAAAAATCATGGCTAAAATCAGGAAGTGTAACTCCAAAAAGATACACTCTCACATCAAAATAAGCAGGAAGCGAAGAAGTCTAATTAAGTCCAGTAAATCCAATTTTGAGGTCAAGATAGCCTCCCGATCAAAGACAACCATAAAACCCTTTTCAGCTATGTCAGAAACCTCAAAGGCAGCACACAGCAGTGTGCTGAACTAGTGATTAATGGTGCCACATTCACTGAGCTGGGCAATACAGAGAATCAACGGCTAACAAATTCAGTTCCAACTTTACCCCAACTCACCCAGAGCCACCTCCAAAGAAATACCTTCAAATATAACCTTTCCAACTATAAATATAATGTCCTGGCTGTGTTTGCTAAGACCAAGAACACAGCCTCAATGGGCCACAATAATATCCAAGAATGCCTCCTGAATAGTCTAAAACATGACCTATCAGAGCCACTGGAGTTACTATTTAACTATAGTCTTAAATCAGGCTTCATACCAGGAGAATAGAGAGCTGCAACATTCATCTCTCTTCATTAGGGCAGACCATCAGCAGATCCCAGAAACTACAGACCCATTCATCTGACTAGTATTATATGCAAAGTCATGGAAAGAATTACCATAGAAATGATCAACAGAGTAGGCCTTCAGACACTGGATCCATCCCAGTTTGGCTTTTCCAAAGGAAGGCCATGCCTATGGGACCTGTTGGACTTCTTTGAGAAGGTCACCAAGGCAATAGATGGGGGTAAAACAGTACCTTGAACTGGCTAAGGCCTATGATACAATACTCCACTCTGGCATTGATAACAAACTTATGGAATTAGGCATAAACCCCTATATAACACAGATGGCTCAGAGATAGGACCCAGGAAGTCAGCATTGGTGAGACTACCTTCTCAAAGAGGCCAGTCACCAGTGAAGTCGCTCAAGGCTCTGTGCTGGGCCCACTCCTTTTTGGCATCTACTTCACAGAAGTCCAGGCTAATATCAAACATCACTGGCTAACCAAGTTTGCAGATGATTGCAAACTGGGAGCAGTCATAGAATCCACCAAAGACATTAACATCTTTCAAGAGGGTCTAACACAGACAAATGACTGGTACTAAGGCTGTGGCTTAAACCCAATGCAAAGAAATGCAGTATAGTATCTTTTGGGAAGGCAACCACCCCAGGAAACTACATCATCAATAAAACACCCTTAAAAGTTGACCCACTAGTCAGGTATCAGGGAACACATGTAGACAGTAACCTGGCCTTCGACCAACATGTATCCAAGGTAATAAGGACATTGTTCTATGTTGCTCAACTTATAAGTAAGTCCATGGCATCTAGGTCCAGATAAGTCATTGTACCGCTATACTGGCCCTCATCAGGCCCATCTTTGAGTATAATGCCTCCTTTGGTATGTACCTGACAAGTCACATACAGCAACTGGAACCTCTCCAAAGGATCCTCACAAAATGAATGCAGGACATAAACACAATGCCCTATGCAGATCACCTCAAAGCTCTGAATTTATACTCAGTCTCCTATAGACTACTAAAAGATGATCTACATCTGGCGTACTAGGCATCCCTGGTCCCCACTCTGATGAACCTTTTGCAGATCCACAAAGCATGCAGCAGCAGAACTACTAGATCTAAAGACCTACATTTTGCTTGCAACATAAATATGACATGTTGGAGAGACAGATGTGTATCTCAGAGAACTCCCTTTCTCTGGAACAGGCTCCTCATACTTGTCAAACAAAGTCTGTCCCTAATCCTTTTAAGCATAACTTGGACCATTAGATGGGAAATCAAAAATTCACCCCAGTCTGGCACCCAGGTCTCTGATGGACAGAGGCAGTCAGTAAGTCATGTTCTAACTAACAATCACACCTATATAAATGTCTAAAAAATATAACTTGTGGGTAGGGTTGCCAATTTTTCATGTCAAAAATTCTGGACATGTACGTGAAAGCAAAATGTGTGTAATTTTGGTACTCCCATCCCCTCCCATGCAGCAATTCCAATGTCCCATTTCTTGTCTATTTCTCCATTTCTTCCCAGTTACCATAAGCACTGTTCAAAACTTTCAGTGTGCAGTGTGCATACTGTTTTCTGTTTTACTTCTATAATGATTACAGATATTTGGATTTAATTTAAAACTTTTATTTCAAATTTTATAGCACAAACACTCATAAACATTTGCTAAATAAAGCAATACAGTCTTACAATGATTTAGCATTAAAACTTCTCTACATTTGAAACTCACATTCACTGAAATAGCACTGAAACCTACATTTAAAAAAATGCATCTGGACAGTGGTGGAATAAATTTACGTTTGGGTTGTTGTCAAATCATAGGCCCCTTGCACACATTTTAGGACCATGCAAAAGTTCTTTGATTCACCTTCCAGATTTTATTAAATTATAATATATAATAATTAAATTATATCCTTTGCATAATACAGCACCACTTGTTAAAGCATGTTTTAAGTTTATAGTTTTGAACATTTTTCCAGTAACAATGAAACAAAACATATGAAACAATAATGACAAAACTGCCCAATTCAGACTATTTCAACCATAAATGGCTACTTATAGTTCTGTCATTACAATCCACCAGTATCAGTCGGGTCTATGTTACATCATCGAAGAGTCTGTTAAGTGAACACCCTTTGACCAACATGTAAATGTCAAACTACGAAAACTTCAAATGGCCAAGTAAATGATTTTTTTCCCACGGGAAAAAAATCATTTGGCCAATTAAAAAAAAAAAAAAATCAAACCATAAACAAAGGGCAAATTCCCGATAATGGCCAAGCGATTGGCCTGGGCAAAAAATTCACTTACTTGCTGTTCGAACTTTTCCTAGTTCGACATTTACATGTTGATCAAAGCGCGTTCGCTTAACAGAGCCTTCGACAACGTAAATGGGATCCTATCAGTCATTATGCACAATCTCTGCAGAAGTAAGTCATCTAAATAATTATACATGAAAGAGATATGTAACTAATGAAAAGGTTGCTGCTATATCTCAGTGTTTCATCTACAATTTCAGTGCCTGCAGCCCTTGAAGAATAAATTGCCTATGTTACATTAAAAAATGGTAAGCTGGTAATATTGCAATAGGGAATGGATAGAAAACTGAAAATGCGTTCATAGTTACTAGGCATCTCATCCAAAGGAGGACATACTGAGGGCTGCAGCACCCCACCCCTTTAAAATACAACAAAGTATGAACAGTCCATCCACATGCTGGGGAATACTACTTCCCGATAAGAGTTAGTCCAAGACATACAATATCTAAAACTGCATACAACTGGTTTACTACACTTTCAGTTGCCTATGCACCTCAAATTTACAAAAACATTCACAAGCCTACAGTTTGTTTAACTATTTATTTTTATTTTTATTTTACATTTGTTAACCGGGCTAGTCTAACTGGATATATTTCCATTTTCAGTAGAGGCCCGGGGAGAAAAGCTCCACATAGAGAAAAATGACAGTTTCATAATATAGCACATTTAAATATTAATGGAGAAGGAGGTGGAAATAAGCAAATATTCAGGAAGACATCACAGGCATTACTATTGACATGACAATACTATGATTCACCATTCTCACTCACGAAATAACAATTAAACTTATTTCACATTGTTTTATAGGAAGATTATATAAGGGAGAGAAGAGAAAGAGGAAAAATATACAGAAAAAATAGAGAGAGTAGAGTCGTAAAAGACAAAAATACTTTCAGACAAAGAAAGGCATCTAAAGATGGAGAGGAAAACTAAAAGAGCTAGATCTTATAGAGTGAAGATAATAAGGCTAGTAGAAGAAAGAAGGAAGAAGGAGAGGAAGGTGGAGGAGTAGGGGAACATAGGGAGATTTAGTGGGGTAACAACAGGGACATAACCATTGATTTTAAGGTAAGTTTTGAGTTTTTGTTTGAACAGAATAGGATTTGGAATAGAAGTAAGTTCAGTAGGAAGTTGATTCCAGTGTAGAAAAGGGAGTCACCAGCAAGGTTGTTTGATTTAGTTAAAGTTACAAGAAGTTTGGTGGAGGAGTGAGTTCAGGTTAGAGTAAGGGTTAGAAGTTTGGAAAGTGCAGGAGTGTTATTAGGTAGATAGTGAGCTCTTTGGACAAAGGAAAGTTGGGAGAGAAGTAGCATATTTTCTAATTCTAGCCATTGAAGTTGCTGAAGGTTCAGGCAGTGGTGAGTTCTAAATTGATTGCCAGTTACAAATCTAGCAATACTGTTATAAGTGTTTGCCAATTTTGAGGTACAGCCTATATCACACAGTCAGAAAAGTACAGGTACACTGAACAGCCACGTTCTGGTCCAAAGCTTCAGTATCTACGTCTCTATTTTGGAATGACAAATAGCAAAACCCTAAACATCAGAACCCCAAAAATAAAACCCAAAACATAGGAGAGTGAAAAAATTAACATGAAGTGTCATTTCAAGTGGGACCAAGCCTGCCTTGCACCCCTGATGTTGGGGGCAAGTCCTCCACTTCCCTGAACTTATACCAAAAACACACACACACACACACACACACACACACACACACACACACACACACACACACACACACAGACATATATATACACACTATCTTCATGGCTGTACCAATCTAAAAAAGAAATAAATCACCCAGAAGTGAATCAGTGCTGATGACACTGGTTATTTCCTATGGAAAACAACAATCAGCTTTGAGTTCCTCAGTGTTTTATGCTTCAGGCAATAGATGCTTGACAATTTCACTTCATCCACCTGTAGCTCTATGATATATACTGATGATTACTTGTGATGTTTTGGAAATCCTTGGGAATGCAAAATAAATGAATGAACATGGTCAAATTCCACAGAGATGACTGAAATAGCTAATGTATACAAAGAACCTGCAACTAGCCTATTATAACCACTATTGATTTTTATTTATTTATTTAAGTAGTTATTCATTTTGTCAAGTGGGCACATGATTTGGTCTTCAGACTATTTTCAGCAACGGCCCAGGCCTGGGGACAGTTGCAAATTTTATCATACACTTACTATTCTCTAATACAGTATAATACAGAGAATGAATGTACAGGCAGTACATTTAAAGCAAGTAAAACATGTTTACAGAGTAAGGAAAACACATTTTGTTTTTTTTATCACTTACATGTCCATTTGTGGTCCATCCCCTGTGCAGTTCAGATGTCTTCAAGAATTCAAATTCCGCCGCACAGAAGACAAAGATGTAAACAATCAGTAACACAGACGCAGAGGACTGTTTTTGTCTTCTGTGTCTGTGCGACTGGATGGAAAGGCTGTTCTTAAAGAATGCCCCTAAAAAAGTATTTTTTTTTAATTAAAAGAAATAATCTCCCTGTCGTTTTTGCGGACAATGTGCTGTCTGGTCTGTTTTCTGGACAGTATCTCATTAACCTAACATACACCTATGAACAAATTAACTACATTAGAGTACAGCCACATGGAAATTCAGTCTTGACTAACTGTTTTTGTTTTTTCCTTTTCCTAGAAAAAAAGAGTAGTGATTCAACATAGTCCAAGTATACTGTTGTCCTCTATATGCAAAATGCAAACAATTACTGACTATATGGGTGTATAGAAATAGAAAAGAAAGGAGAACTATCTTTCACTGAGAAAGTAGTGATAGTTAGTGGAATAGAACTCAGTATTGTAGCAGGGTTAGGGATGGCAGGAAAAGTTGGTACTAATATTGCATTAACTGATCTTAAGTCTTGTGTGAATCTATAAGAGTTTTTCCTGGTTTCTTGACTAGTAAGATAGGTGTATTACTTGGACTTCATTAGAACTATTATACCTTGTTGGAGTAATGCAGAAATAACAGGTTTGATTCCTTTCTCTGCCTCAGTGGACAAAGGGATATTGAACTGCTATTGGCAGGAGCTCATATTTGCTCTGCATATTTTATGAGTACTACCTCGTTTTTATATGTAGTCCAAAGTTGTGGAGGAATTACTTCTAGCCCCTCCAAACTAACAGGGTCTAAAGTTTGTTTCATTGCTAAAACAGCATAGAGTATCATCATATGCACAAATATTTCTTGAATGCAATCCTAAAGGCTTGTTTGAAATGTCAAAAAAAAACAGTGCCTGGAGTACAGTACATGGTACATCTTAATTTATATAACAAATCTCTACCTAAAAGATTTAAAGGCAATGTTTCTTACAATGAAATTGTCTTGTTCTTTTAGCAGACCAGTTTGAATACAGATAGGTTTTGTACAGTGGTAGTCTAAAGGGGTCTATATTATATTTTCGAAAGTTTCAAACATCGAACATCATATGGTAGACACCATATGAGCAATGTTTGAAATTTCAAAAATATAATAAAAAAAAAAATAAAAAACTATACTTACCTAAACACTGTAGGCAGGGGGGCAAGGCCCCACTACTTAAATATTCCTACGCCGAGATCACACTGCATTGAAGTAAAGGGAAAATATTCCCTACGGAGATTTTCATGTTATGCACGTGATGTTTCAACTAATTGGGTTCACTCAATATACATTCACCGTTTACAATTTTTGATCATGCAATAGGAACCTGTCTAAAGGAACTCTGGATACTCCTATTCCATGGACTATTTGGGTGGAAAGTGGGACACTTTGCTCATTTGTTAAAGCAGTCATAGATCTATTTGCTCATATGCCAACGAAAAAAGGGAGAGATGAATTTTGCACTGTAATATTCACAAAAGGGCCTTCTTGGTCAAATGGTACCCGAGGATATAGCTGTGCTTCCAGTTCATGACTGTCCTAAGTTTTCTACCGTGCTGGTTGCTACCAAGCAGTACTCCACCCAGGACTATGTCTTTCTGCTTGCTGTGGTGGTTAGACTTTCAGGGAATTTATTTGCTGTCATGACAGTGGGCATTCATTTTGCCAATGTCCAGGCTGATGACAATTGAGACAATTAGTTAAACATGGTTCACTTTGTGGTGGTTGTGGTGTATTTGGAGTGTAATAATTTTGTTGATACTGTCCAGGGGCTTGTGGTTGCAAGAATCTAAATCTACCTCTTTCTACATGATTTCTTCTCCTTCCCCATCAACCACAAGTTGGTATTGAACTGTTGGAGCTCAACATATTTCTTTTGCCCTTTTTCTTCAGTAAGTATATAATCTGCTACATATTGTGTTTGATTAACAATTTTATGAATTCCTAAGCCTTTTTGATTTGCTCTTGAATTGGTGGTAATAAGCCTTCTATGAAAACAGTAGACAACCCACTGGCTGCCACTCCTTCTGTAGATTCTGGATGTCCAGAAAAGGCTTCAAATGTATCTATTGTGCATTGTAAATATTCATCAATAGATTGTTTTTTTTTTTGTACATTTACTTTGATTCTTAGCCAGTTAGGCATTTTGGGGAAAACTGTAGTAATAGCTTTTAATAAGTTATTTCTAGCAGCAAGAAATTTTTCATCTTTGCCCTTTGGAATATTATCACCTATATTTGATTTTTCCAATATTTTTATCAAAATGCCAGGAGAGTGTTGAAACTTTCAAAACTGCTTTCAAGTTTTCAAAGGTTAGATTTTGTAATTGTACATGTCCTTCCAAAATTTTGACATATTTAGCAGAGTACGTTCAAACTGGAGGGTAACAATCTGCGGTAGTTTGAAAAACCATTACAGTCTACAAGCGTACTACTCTTATTCTAGTTCAGCTTCATTATACCTATTGGCTACAGGACTAGGTACCTCTCGGAAGGGGTGCATTTGTATATTTGGTGTGTCAGTATCAGTGGAAGAATCAGAATCTGTTTCTTCCTTTGTATTTTGTTTAAGACATGGAGTCCACTGATACTCGTGTCCATCAATAACAATTGGGAACTATGTAACCAATTGTCTGACTTTCTCTTTAAGGGATTAGGTTTTGGTGGTGCGGTTTTATTAGTAAATCATTTTAGTTTTCCTACCTGCTTTGTGCTAGCTCTGTGTTTGTGTCTGTGATATAATTGTTTCCCTTTGTTGGCTATACACATTAACATTTAATCTGACAGTACTGTGGATGAAGACATTTATCTCTGGTATTATAGACTGACATGGGGATGTGTAGAAGTACCAGAAATAAGTCTTGGGAAGCAGGAGTTTCAGTAAGGTGTGCATCCACCTGCCCTCTCTAAGGGAGAGCTATTGGTTTCATAAGAAGAAGTTCGATCAAATGGTAGAGGAGAGGTAGAAGGAATCAAAGGCCAGTCATCATCTGAAGATCCCAGCAGTGTAACTAACTTCTTCAATTGTCTTAAAGGCTACAAACCCCAATAACATGATTTTTCATTTGCACATTTTTATAATTAATTTACTGTTCTATTCAAGATGAATTATATTTTAGATTATTAACTATAAATTGTTTTTCCTTATTTTTGGCTTCTTGCCAGTCATTAAACACTGACCAGCAAGGGCCTGGTACCTTATTACCTTTCTTTTTTCTTTTATCAAAAGTCCCCTTTTCTGGAAATTGTAAAGAGCTACCATTTTTACTGATCTCAGAAAATATTACCAAGTAATTACAACTGTGTCTACCATAGTTATGAAACATATGTTTGGTCAGAGTCCCATATTCCAGCTTTTTTAAATTACCTGCACTGGTGCCCATTATAAACTAACACTTATTGGGATATATGTGCAGCTATAATTATAAATCCAGTCACATAATAGTATGGAATCCTCTCTCATACTTTGTTCTTTTTCTTTTAATTATAACCTGCTTTCATACATGAGAAGGATACTCTGTCCTTCTGACAAGGACACTCTGTTCTTGTTATTTCTTGATTAGAACCCAGTCCATACAATTAAAGAGACTATCATTGCTATTTGAACTGATTAGTTATCTCTTACATAAATTTCCCAGATTTGTACAATTTACCCACTCACATACAATTACATATAATATAGAGGTTGTCAGTAAAGTTTACGAGTGTATTAGAACAGATTCCAATTAATCCTAAGGATGGGCCTTGGGAATTCTGAACAGAGTTTCATGAAACCCACTGTCCCGAATTAACATATTTCAGTTAGTAGTGTGTTAAAACTCAAAACTGTTATAAAAACAAGGTCCAGATTCTACTTTGTGTTCTATAGGTCTTTACAGTATCACATCTAGAGTTAGTATTCCAGCTTATCTATGTGGTATATTTGGAGAAGATTATTATTAGTGTCAAGTTTATTCATTATTCTTTATTTATATTATGCAGTTTAAATTCTTGAATTATTACTCACATTTTTAGTGTTATAAGAAGTTGATGCTTCTATGTTTACAAACACTGTAAAACAACAGTTTTAACAGTTTTAGATTTCTTATTCCTGATTTGTTTCATGATATGTCTCTTTACTATCCAACATTATTGGTCATCTGGCTAATTTAAGGCATATAATTGTTAACTGAACGTGTTGCTAAATCATTTCTGATGAAGTCCAAGGTAGGGGTGAAAGTGCTTAACTGATTTTTATTAAACTAGTGGTTTAGTTACAAACTGGTTTTAATAAACTAAGTGATTCAGCTACAACTTTGTTGAATGTAGACTGTTCTTGTGGATCCTTGGTGGATTGTGGGAACTCTGACTATTGCATTTGTCTGGTACAGTGAGGAATGTATTTAGTTTTACCTTAAAAATTCGAAAAGTCTGAAGAGACAAATTTGTTGCAAGAATATGTTTTTAAACACTTTGTTCCAGCCAAATACAAAGATGCACATCCTTGTATGAATGACATTATGAGAAAATGCATTGTTGATATAAATTGATGCAGTTATCTTATTACTGTGAAACATATACATCTAGATTTTCCAATTACATGATGTCTAATATTGTTTGTCTAGCTTTATATGAGAGCTGTGCAGCATTTTATATCAGAAAAATGAATAGATGTTTTAAGAATGCATATCTGAATACATATACAGCATCAAGAATAGTTATAAAATGCTTTGGCAAGGGCATGCTATTAACAGTGTGGGTGGTACACAAAAGTTTAAATTCTCCATGTTATAGATCATTGAGGATTGGATTGAGGAGAAGGGATGCCATGAATCAATGCAACATATCTAAACAATTACTGCACATTAAAAACTGTGCTTACATATAAACCTTTGAAACCTTGACATTCTTTTATTTTTATTTATTTATTTTTTTTGTATTAGACGTGAAGAAACCTTAAATGGTTTTAAGTCACTTGAAAGTGTCATAGTGCATGAGAGTGCTTTGTTGGATGTTGTATAACATTTTTTTTTTCATAGTTTCTGGTTTGCTGCCTTTAGGTAAAGCTCTACTTGCATGATTGCACTTTGTAGTTCCTGTTGCCATACATTCTGCAATGGCAAAACTTCTTAATACTGTTCACATATATTTAAACTTATTTTCAAGCATATCAAAAGTACTGTAACTTTTTCAGTACAAAAATGGTGTTCATTTTTGTATGATAAACCAGATCTGTGATATCACACAGAATCATTCTGTTGTTTAATTGAATGTTGCTTAAATATTTTCTAAAATTATTACCGTGATTTTTCCTATCACTAGCAATACAGTGAATACAGGGCAAGTCTCTGCTGTTGCATCATATTGAGGGCAATTCATTAACAATATAACTGCAGAGAATAAAACAGAACACATTTACAGGGACATAATGATAATAGGAGAAAAAGGAAACAATTAAACCTTTATACTATAATAAAACATAAAAATGTTTGTGACAAGTTTGTGTATGGCACTTATAAAAGACATTGTTTTAGATAGGTATTTGATATACTAGTGTTGTGTACATTTTCTCCAGCATATATTTTTTTGCAGATGCTTGCCTGTCACACAATTGTGGTGTAATTTTCCTGAAATTATAACCAAATTATAACCATACCGATGTGCATAACTCGTTGATAGTAATCCTGTGTATCCTCAACAGTATATTGTCTGTTGTATAAACAGCAAAAGTCCATTTACAGGATTATAGTAGAAGTCTAGAAACAAGCCCTTTTGTATATGTTTTCAAGTAGGCTTAAGTAGGCAACTCAATACTTTCATGCATGGCCTCTAAGAAATCCTTTGTCTAGCCTTGCCACAACCCATAACGAAATAAAGCTGTTTCTTAGAAAACACCCATAAATTAAAGCTCATACTACACTGTTACAGTCTGAATCCTTCAGCTGTATATCAACTATCACAAACATTAATGTACTTTCACATTGCAAACACGGCCTTCAACTCAGCCATAAAAAGATGAATTACCTGGAAGAACACATTAAACAAGTTAATAAAAAACCTCCTTAATTACCACAATCACCTACACACATAAACAATTTAAATGTATAAAGTATTGTTTACAGTCATAAAAAGAATTAATTGCAAGACATTTGAAAAGCCTCCTCCTGCTATTGTCTTCTTTGGGAAACACTCTGTTCTGTACAGCCTACTCTATGAAGGAGAATTACTTTAGTTGTCAGTGACTTGCATTCTACAAGAGGAATTAGCAGACTATTAAACAAAATGCAATATATGAACAATACCTTTCCCAGACTCAGTCTGAGGTAAACAGTCAAAACAGCACATTAGAAGAAAACAGGGAGGTATTAAAGACTATATATTTTCTCATAATGGAAAATTTTAATGCCTCACAACAAGAAGTTCCCTGGTTCAGTTCTCAGCTGGAGTAATTTCTGTGTAGAGTCACCATGTCCTTCCTGTGATTGTGTGAGTTTTCTTTGGGTGCTATAGTTTCCTCTCACATTCCAACGACATGCAGTAGTGGATTACACACACTGAATTGGCCATAGAGGTGAGTGTGTGTGTGTGTGTGTGTGTGTGTGTGTGTGTGTGTGTGTGTGTGTGTGTGTGTGTGTGTGTGTGTGTGTGTGTGTATAGAATGACACTGGGAGGGCTAGCCACCAAATTATTTATTTATTTGTTTTACATTTGTTGACCAGGCTAGTCTAACTGGATACATGTCCATTTTCATTAGAGGCCCGGGGAGATAAGCTCCAAGACAGATAAATGAAAAACTTAGTAATCAATACACAAAATATGACTAAATAAAAATATTCATAATAAACAATGCAGATTCCAGGTACAACAAGAGAAAAAAATATGACTAAATAGCAGCATTCATTGTATACAATGCAAATTACAGGTTACAACATAAAATTCTGTGAGGACAAAAACAAAGTACTTATAGTGCAAGAATGTTCATACTATACAATATGCAGGTATAATACATAAAAAGTACGACTAAAGTCAAAGAGAAGACAGGTTAATTATATACAAATAAAAAATAAAAAAAATATTCTTCAGTAGGAAGTATTTAGAGAGACTGGACACAGTGTAGTTTAGGAGGGAATCTGTATTTATAGGTAAAAGAATATATACTAGTTCATAAGTAGTCTAGGATAGGCAGAGCTAAGTTGGTGTGAAGACTGGCTCCTGATGATTGTCACTGTTGATGTGACACACTATTCCATTTGCAAAATTGATAAGAGGGGGTTGTGGATGGATGGATTTCCTCTGGCAATAAAAAAAGCTATAAAATAACTATTTAGATGGGGTTCCTATCACGTTCTCGAACATATGTTCGACACCATATGATCGAACTTTTAAAAGTTTGAAGGTTTCAATGGAGATCCTCGTACAGTGTGGCAATGGAAGTTTTCCATTGCCTGCACTGTAGTGCGATCCTGGAGTTGGGGGTGTGGGGGGTGCAGGGACGCTTGCCCCCTGCTTAAGCTTTCAGGTAGGTTTTTTTCTATTTTTTTTTTTTTTATTTGATTTTTGAAATTTTAAGAGTTCAAATATATGGTCTCAACCATATGGTGTTTGAACTTTTAAAAGTTAGATTATCTGATATAGACCCATTTAGATGAAGTCATAGGTATCAGTCTGCAAAGTATTACAAACCTAGCCAATATCCAGTGATCAGACTCAAACCATACACCTTCTATCTGTGAAGATAAAACCTAAATTGGTATGCCAACTCTCCCCAGGCCCATGTTTTATGCACATGTTCCTTAAGTCATCATTTTGCAAACTGAAGTTTTAATCTAGCATATGAATCATTTATGATAACGCATCTACATTGGTAAGATCAGCATCCTTCCAATGGCCCAGCTTTTTAAGCAAGTCTAAAAATGTGAACAAGAACCCACACAGCTAAGTCTAAAATGTGGCATGTTTAAAATGTTACTATGCAATATTAATAGTATGTGGTATTGTGCTCAATGCAAGAATAATAAATAGGTAATGAAAATCTGCATTTGACTACCAATCATTAGTAAAAGAGTAATCAGTCAAATTCTTATTATTTTTAAGAGAGAGAGAGTGTGTGTGTGTGTGTGTGTGTGTGTGTGTGTGTGTGTGTGTGTGTGTGTGTGTGTCTGGGGTAAAGAAAATGTCCTAGTCTGCTTCTTCAGAGAGATACATATACTTTTATACCTGAGGATGCGGAAATTATGCTTTTTAAATCTAAGGGAGGCTGATGCTTTTCTGTGGTGTGAGGCTCATTGTGAAAGAATTTGAGAATGTATGGTGTA
>NC_056732.1:1578330049-1578495049 GCF_019279795.1 Protopterus annectens | reverse complement strand
AGGGGCGGATTCTAGCCATCATGATCTTCATCATGGAAACAAGACAATAAGGATTTTACTTTACTTTTGAACATTTCAGATGTCACTTGTCTCCCTTTTACAGAGAGTTGATACCAAATTACAGGATCCAGTTTAGAAAATACTCCTTCTCTTGTTCTGGTGTTGAAATGAGGTCTAGTGATTATAAGAGTATCTTTCTGACTATCTCTCAACGAATTCTTAGATTGTTTGATTTAATAATTTGTGGATTTGTGAGATAAAAAGTGCAAATTCCATGTACTGGCCCAGTAATCAAGGAGCCTCATTTCTCACCACTAGCACCAGTAAGGTGCGTGCACATTGGGAAGGATAACAGGTACACACACACAGTAAAGTACAATTTCCCTTAAGGGCACACATAGATCACAATCAGTCTGGGGCTGGTTTCTCCCTTTGTCTCAAGATCCCCAATAAGACTGCCCACTGGCACAGCTATAGGGTACAGATCTCAGCCTAGTGGTCAAGCCAAAACCTCCAGCAAACTCTCTGTCTAGGCAGTGCTTTGTGCCCCTGCCTGAGTAGCTGACACATATACACTTTGAGATATGAGTTATATACAGCACACAGGCACTCCTGGGGAAGGCTGGCACAGGTTCATCGGCCTTGCCCCCCTCTCTCCAGACTATAAGGTAGAAGTCACTGCCACCAACCACAAATATCAGCTACTATAAGGCCCTTCACAAAGGGTGACAAATTTCACTGTGTAATATTACTGTTACCCAAATAGTAAGTGTGACCCAGGGCTAAAGCTACTGGAGTGGCTTGGACAGTATCACCAAATACAAGCAATGTACGCTAAGAGCTTAAATTATCTCTACACAAAACAGCCACAGTTGAAAGTTTTAAAAATATTTGATAATAAATAATAAAAACACAAGACAATACTTATTACTTCAACATAATGACATTACAGAGTTCAGAAATTACAGGAAAATGCTTTAAAATAATACTATAGAATAGTATGACATAACTATAGAAAACAGCTAGACTAATCTGGCTTTTTCTATCTATCTCTAAGAGAAATCACTGTTCTAAATAAATATCTTACTTACAGAGAAAAGGCAGAGTGCTTGTGAGTTGATGTCTTCAGACAAAATCCAAAATGCTTAAATCTTTCTCTCTGAGAAAAGTCTTAAATTAATAACACACTACTGCTGAGTCATTTCACATTACATCATTTTTGACACTTCTCTGGTTCCCAGGCTAACAGAACCTCAGAATTTACATTTCTTAGTAAACTGCACCTGGCCAGGAAGCCACAGCAATAAAAGACATTATACATGTAAAACCTTAGTAATTATCTCTTAAGTCAAGACAATAAAAATAATTTCTTGGTCCAGACATCCTGTCTTTGAGCTTGAGCTCTAACAGTCATACAGTGCTTGACTTTTCAGATTTCTTCCAGCAGAGTGGACTGTGGTTACATTTTTGAAACTGAGTATAACATATAGTTTAATCATAGCATATAGTTCTCTTTACTTTTGTAAACCAAGCCTGTGGAGTATATTAATATTTACAAATGACAGAATTATCAACAAAATTCTATATAGCTAAGTTGGCGGCCTTCACATATCCCCCCCAGAGAACTCAAACTAGTTTTCCAAGTGACCCTTGAGAAACGCTGCTTGAGAGGGTTAGGTCTAGCTGAGTATACCTTACCCCAATCCCCGTCTTGAGATCCCATCTGCATTGGCATTGCTAATCCCACTGCAGTGCTGCACTGACATATCATATGCTTGCAACCCTAGGATCCATCTTAGCATTTTGGCATTTTGCTGCCTGGTTTGGTGTAACAATGTTAGGTGATTGTGATCTGTAACTACAGTGAATTTCCTTCCATACAGATAAGGCTGAAGTTTCTGCAGTGCCCACACTATGGCTAGACATTTCTCTTCTACATCTGCATAGCATTCCTCCCTGGGTTGAAGCCTATGGTTTAGATATACTACTGGATGCTCTTCTCTCGCTGAAGAAATCTGGCTAAGTACAGCCCCCACCCCATGGTTTGAAGCATCCACCTGCACAACAAATTATTTGCTGTAATATGGACTGGCTACCACAGGGGGTCCTCTTAAAGCTTCTTTAAGCTTCTGGAATGCCTGCTCACATGCTGTGGTTCACAACACCTTATCTGGCTTGTTTACCCTTGTCAGGTCTGACTACTCTCTAGCACTGGGAGTCAAAGACACCTGTCAGTAACCCTTGTTAAGATCAGTGGTGGTAAGATACTTAACCCCACCCAGCTGCTCTAGGGCTTCATCTGACCTAGCCATGGGGTAAGCATCTGTCTCTGTGCGACTATTTAATTTCTTGTAGTCCACACAGAACCTGGTGCTGCCATCCTTCTTTGGCATCAGCACCACCGGGGAGGCCCAGGGACTGTTGGACTCATGAAGTACCCCTAGTTCCAACATTTTCTGTATCTCCTCCCTTGGAGTCTGGTTGACTCTCTCAGGCACCCTATAAGGGGCCTGCCTAATACACCTTTTAGGTCCTGTATCCACCTGGTGCTGCACCAGGTGGGTGCACCCTGGTTTCCCAGTGAACATGATCCCAAACAAATGTAACATGAGATAGCTGATGGGACATTGCAACCCATCCACTGAGGTGTCAGTCTGAGCCTCACTGAGGAGATCATTCAGCAGATCTCCCTCAGACTCCTTCTGCACTCCACTGCAAATACTCAGCACAAGGGCCTCCGTGTCATGATAAGGTTTCATCATGTTAACATGAAACACTTTGTGCTCCTGCCTCCTGCCTAGCAGTTCCACCATGTAGTTGACATCACTTACCTTTCTTACCAGCTTGTAGGGTCCCTTTCAAGCTGCTTGCAGTTTGCTGTGTCTGACAAGAATGAGAACTATTACCTGCTGCCCTATAGCATACTCACCAGCTCAAACATTCCTATCATATTAGACCTTTTTCTGTTGTTAGGCTTCTGCCAGGTTCTCCTGGGCCAAGCCCACAAGTTCCCTGAGCCATGTCTTGAGGTTTAGGACATATGCCACAACAGACTCCTTGTGGGATTCACAGTTACCTTCCCACTCATCTTGAATTAAACCTAGAGGTCCTCTCACCCTATGCCCATACAGCAACTCAAAGGGTGAAAAAACATGTATTCCTGGGGAACCTCTCTGTAAGCAAACAACAGATGGGGCAAATATGTGTCCCAGTCCCTCTTAAACTGGTCTGCAAATGCTTGTACCATGGACTTGATTGCAGAGTTTAACCTCTCAACAAGACCCTTAGTCTGGGGATGGGAGGGGTGGTCTTTAGGTGCTTCACCCCAGAGTACTTCCACAGACAATCCAGCAGATCTGACATGAAATTGTCACCGCTGTCAGTCAGTATTTCTTTTGGGAATCCTACCCTGCTGAAAATCTCTAACAAAGCATTTGCCATCTTTTCCGCCCCAATGGAGGACAAAGCCACTGCCTCAGGGTATCTTGTAGCATAATCTACTACTACTAGGATATACATTTCCCCGTGGAACTTGGGGTATACAGAGGCCCCATAATATCCATAGCTACCCTCTGAAATGGCTCCTCAATCACAGGCAATAACCTCAAAGGAGCTCTCATCTTGTCTCCTGCCTTGCCTACTGTTTGGCACATGTCACAGGCCCTGCAGTGCCTTGTTACATCACTGGAAATTCCACGCCAATAGAAGGTCTGCATAATATGTCTCTTTGTATGTTTTATGCCCATATGACCTGCAAAGGAAATATCATAGGCTATGGCTAGAAGCGCCAGACAGTAGGCTGTAGGCACTACCAACTGCAGTATTCTCTCACCTTCTAGCCCTCCCTCAGGGGTCCATTCTCTATACAATAACCCTTTTTCCCAGCATACAGATTCCCCCTTCTCATGCGAATCAGGTGCCTCACTGGCTACCTGCCTCAGGCCTTGTAATTTAGGGTCTGACATCTGAGCCTGTCTCAACTCTCTTTTTCTCACCCTTCCCAGCTCCCTTTCCACAGGAAGTCTGGCATCCTCTCAAAGCAGTACCTTACTGTCAGCCTGGGTACTACTACTCACCTCTATATTTGCAGTCAGTCTGTCTAAGGGGCCATTAGTACCCACAAGCAGCTGTGGCTCACCTTCAGTCTCACTGCTACAGTGTAGCTCCCTCCCTGAAGTAACCACCTCACCAGTCCTGACTGCATGTGTGCGGTCTGTCTGGATCTCCCCCAGGCTACCAGACCTACAAGCTTGTCTCCAAGCCTGACTGCATGTAACTGCATGAGCACATGGTACTGCATTATCAAAATCATTCCCTATCAGGACATCTGCAGGGATATCCTCAAACATACCTACTTGCTGGCTTCCTTTTCCACCCTCCCAGTCAAGGTGACCCTAGACAAAGGTATTTGGAATGGGGTCCCTCCTGAAGCTCTGACTGGAGTAGACTGCCCAGACAAGTAGTGCTCCACTGTAACCATTGCAGGCTTCACAATCATTATGTCAGAGGCTGTGTCTCTCTTGGCAATGACCTCTTTGCCATTCACTATGATAGGATATAACCTCTGTTGGTAGTTTGGTACCCTTGTTGTGTCAAGACAACCTACTATTGTCATTTTGGCTCCCCCTCTTACTGGCTCTCCTACCTTTTGTTCCCCAACTTGCCTCTGTAGACATCTATATGCCACATTGCCCCATTGGTTGCATTCAAAACATTTAACCCTAGGTCCTGGAGGTGTACCTGGACTAGTGACTTTCCCTGTTACTGTCAGATTCTGTTGAGGCAGTCTGGGCTGCCCACCATGAGTTCCCTTAGACCCATGAGCAGCACTGGGCATCCCTTTCCTGTGCAGTGATGCCCTGCTTGCTAGGTATAGGTCTGCCTTCTTCCCCAACTCATCTGAAGTAGCACATTGTCTATCAGCTAACCAGATCCTCATGTCCTCAGGCAAAGTGCTAAGAGCTTGTTCCCTCACCAAAAGGTCTATCAGCCCTTCAAAAGTGGTGGCCTGACATCCACTCACCCACCTATGAAAATAAGTGCTTAGTTCAGCAACATATTCACACACATTTTCATCTGCCTTGTGTCTATGCTCATGAAACTTTTTCCTATAAGCTTCAGGTGTTAGCTTAAAAAATTCTAGCAAACAATTCTTAGCAGTATAACCAAAAAATTAATGATCAAATATCTTGGACAACACAGTTACAGCTTTACCATGGAGTAATGGGGCCAGGAACTGTACCCAGAGCTTTTGGTCAACATCATACTGTTTACATATCCTCTCAAACATGTGGATGAAACTATCAAAATTATCCCCCTCTGTAAACTGTGGAAGAAATGTACTGACCTTTTGTGCTTCTAGGGTCCAGTTACTCCCTCACCCATTACCTCCATCACTCTGGCAAACAGTCAGCATCTTCTTCTTGTGCTGCCTCTGCCTCTCCTTCTCCTTAGCTTCCATTTCGAAATGCCTGGCCTCTAACTCAAGTCTCTTTAGTGGCAGATGGATTTTTAAGTCCTCTGCAGAAATGATGAGCTGTCCATTCTCTGAGTGTTGTACATCTCCGCAGCCAGTCTCATCATCCTCCTGATTGCTGTTTTCTGATGCAACTATGACCAAAGCTGCAATCATGCCTGCCTTAGTCAGGATTCCATGCACCAGTCCCTTAGCCTGGCATATCTCAGCCAACTGCCTCCTTATCAGCTTGCCATACTCCTCTGCTGACATGCCTGCTCTCGCTGACTAACTAAGAAATAAAACAATTTTGATCTAAACTCTGAATATTTACTGTGTGGTTGCTTTAGAGTACAAAAACACCTTCAGTGATCACTGTACACAAGCTACAGGAATTCACTACCCATAGCACTACAAGCCAATTAGTATGTGATGTAGCTAACTCACCACAGTCAAATAATTAATATTTGATGTGGATATCCCACCACTGCCAACAATTAATATGTGATGCCCATGCAGTGGCCCAGTAATCAAGGAGCCTCAATCCTCATCACTAGTACCAGAGAGGGGCGTGCACATTAGGAAGAATAACAAGTACACACACACATAGTAAAGTACAATTTCCCTTAGCACACAGAGATCACAGTCGGTCTGGGGCTGGTTTCTCCCTTTCTCTCCAGATCCCCAATAAGACTCCCCACTGGCACAGCTAAAGGTTACAGATCTCTGCCTAGTGGTCAAGCCAAAACCTCCAGCACCATCAAGCACCCTGTCTATCCAATCAGTGCTTTGTGTCACTGCCCAATTAACCAACACACACACACACACACACACACACACACACACACACACACACACACACACACACACACACACACACACACACACACTTTGAGATATGAGTTATATACAACACACAGACACTCCTGGGGAAGGCTGGCACAGGTTCTCCAGCTATGCCCCCTTCTCTCCAGACTATAAGGTAGAAATTACTGCCACCAACCACTAATATCAGCTACTATAAGGCCTTTCCCAAAGGGTGACCAATTTTTCTGTGTAATATTACTGTTATCCAAATAGTAAGTGTGACCAAGGGCTAATGCTATTGGAGTGGCTTGGACAGTATCAACAAACACATGCAATGTACTCTAAGAGCTTAAATTATCTCTACACAAAACAGCTACAGTTGAAAGGTTTTAAAACATTTAATAATACATAATAAAAACACAAGACAATACTTATTACGTCAACACAATGACATTACAGAGTTCAGAAATCACAGGAAAATGCTTCAAAATAATACTGTAGAATAATCTAACATAAACATTGAAAACAGCTAGACTAATCTGGCTATTTCTATCTATCTCTAAGAGAAATCACTGTTCTAAATAAATATCTTACTTACAGAGCAAATGAAGAGTGCTTGTGTGTTAATGTCTTCAGACAAAATCCAAAATGCTTAAATCTTTCTCGCTGAGAATGTCTTAAATTGATAACAAGGTACTGCTGAGTCATTTCAATTACATCATTCTTGACACTTCTCTTGTTCCCAGGCTAACAGAAACTCAACATTTACATTTCTTTGTAAGCTGCACCTGGCCAGAGTGCACCGTGGTTACATTTTTGAAGCTCAGTACAACATATAGTTTAATCACAACATATAGTTTTCATTACATTTGTAAACCAAGACTGTGGATTATATTAATATTGACAAATGACATAGAATTATCTACAAAATTCTATCTAGCTAGGCTGGCAGCCTTCACAACAAGTAAGGTTTCTTTTTCATCAACAGGTAGACAATTGAAGTACTCCAGGAGTTAGCAGTGATAAGTCTGAGGTTCTGCAAATAATACAACTTTGCAGATTTTGTTTATAGTAGTTTGTATTTTATATATGGTTGACTTTGAGTGTAAGGTTGTAAATGGAAGCACATATTCAATTTTTCAGATCAGTATGTTTCTGATTATAACATTGCAAGCTGAAGGGATAAGGAGGGGAGTGATTCTATAACACAGGTTCAATTGAAGTAGAGTCTTGTTAATATTGTCAGTATGCTTTTACAGTGAAAGAGTTGGGTCCAAAGTCATCCTCAGATATTTGTGTTTAGTCAAACGTATAGCAGGTTGACAGCTGCATCAGGTAAGCTTAACCTTATTATAGCCACAACATTCCCTATTCCAGAGTTAAATCTCCTAATGGTCCAACATGAGCCTTATTTATATTTGCCACAAGACATGGCTTCCTTTTTTACTTTATCTCTTTGTTGATCTGGTAAGTTCACTGAACACAATTAGCCCTTGTTAGTAGCAACCTGAGAGCACTATCTGGTTACGTGACTTGCTCTGAGTTACACAATAGGCAGATGTCAGTGGAAGGAATCAAACCCTGTACAATAGGTATAGGAAGCAGCTTGTTATCTGATTAGAGCTTTAGTCCTCTGTGCTAATTGCCAGACTATGAATCAGGAACACCCATCCTTCAGCTTTCTTTAATCTATGCATTAAGCATGAAATTACACAGCATACTCACTGCAGTACTACAAAGAATTTAGAAACATGGAAAAGTTGTTGTTTGAGCTCTTCATCCTAATAAAACTAATTGTATTTTATTTCATGTTTTGTCTTTTTCAGTGGTGGCTGGTGACTTCAAATCAAAGGGGGGCTGCAGGAGACAGATGAGTGAGTGGGACCAATGAGAAGGGATGTGTCCAACTAGAAAGGTGTGGAGCTATGCTAAAAAACACAAAAACTGGGATTTTAATTAAATACACTGCCCTGTGTGCCAAGCCATCATTATGAGAGTCCAATCAAGACAAATTGAAGTGTAGAAGAAAAAAAATATTTCAATGCATTGGCTACATGACAGCTTACTTAATATCTAGAAGGAAGCAAAACCGTTGTGAGGCATGAAAAAATAAATTACTTTTTAAATACATTACTGGAATGCTAGTCAAAATCAAGTATAAAAAACAAACAGCACTCATCTCAAACCACTTCTCCTTGCACTGCAGTTCTAATTATAATTTATATTCAGCTTTACAAAAGTACCAAGTAACTTGCTGAAAGTAGCAATCTCTGTGATACCCCCGCTTTTAAAAAGGTTTCTTAGCCAAAAAAGACCTGCTGCCTAACAACAACTATTTACTTGTTTCATGGGGAAAACATGATCGAAGTACAAAATGAAAAGCAAATAAGAAACAAGCTCAAGATAAATTGCTTAAAGGATTACTACACAGGTTATGGACCACACATGATAAACTGGCATTCTGTTTAGTTTACGGGTAAAGCCTGCAAAGATGATTGCAAGTCTCCAACAAGTGAAATGAGGTTCTGAAAATACTGTAATCCTGTCCTTTATTACAAATACTGTCATATGCATTTCAATACCTAAGACTTATATGCTATCTAGTTATGTAAATATTCTCTGCATGGCAGCAACAAAAAGGCTTTCAATTTTGGTAATTCTTTCACAGTGTGCTTATTAAAGCTTACTTGCATCGTACAATCTCAGACAAGCGTACCTGATGGTTATTAAAGCATTGCTACTTAAACATATATCAACAGGTGCTGCAACAACATACATTTTTTGAATAAGAAGAAGCATAAATCAACAGTATAAAAATATGTCAGAAAACCAGAACATTCTGCAAAATCAAAGACAGATGAAAAGCTATTGTAGTACTTGTACCTACCTTGGATGGGGGGATACTCTGCATACTTAGACTGCATAACTGCTCCTTGTCTTGCTTGCACACATCCAGAGTCACTACACGGGGGAGTGGGGTACAACAAGTATGTCACAATTTGAAATGTCTCTGGCTGATGGTGATGGCTCTGGCCCTGACACATGTCATACCTCTCAACCTCAGAGCAAGAAATCTGTTCAAAGCCTTAAATAGAAGTGGGACAAAGGCCAAAAATTAAGGACAATTTTAAATATTGAAATTATAAACTTAGAAAGATAATAGAATAGTAGGTCTTGAATTAGTATGACTTTTCTGAAGGGTATAAAATCTGAAACTCAAATGTAGGTCATTATTTTCTAACTTCAATCTTTAATGATTTGCCATTAATTTGCCAGAAAACTACAATTTTATGAAAAACAGACCAAAAATGTGATGCAAAAATATGAAATAGCCACACAATACAACTGGGAACCTGTCAAAGAAGGGACACTTTTTTAATATTAGTACTGTTAACTTGAGCAGCTGACAAAATAAGAATCTACATGGATTTCTGAAATTAAAAGTAATCTATAACTCTGATCATTACAATTACTTATTAATTGCAAACCCTCCACGATTTCTTCCAAATTTGCCATTTTGCGGAGGGGTTATTAGGGTGAGAGAAACACTTTGAGCCAAAATGGTGGACAGTTGGGAGGTTTGGATGTACCCAATTCTATAAAGCAAATTATTTGCACATACCTTTCAACCTTTTAATGCAGGAAATCTGGACAAGGCCAAATATATTGGGGGAACATACAAACAGTACTAAAAATTGCTCGTATAAACTTAGACAGTTGATATAATAACAGATCTTGCTTTAGCAATCATTTGTCTGAAGGGTATGAAGTCTGAAAACTCAATGTCTGCATTATTTAGTTTGCCACCCTTCCCCCATAACAAAATCATGGTCAAATGGGGCCTCCCACCTACAGCCATTCTAATTTCTCATTACTTGGCAATTTCACCCCATTTACCATTGTCGCCTCACACTTAAATGTTGCCCATTCAATTCTCAGTTAGAGCATCTACTGTGTGACGACATGCGTGAATAGGCATTCCTTCATTGAAGGTTGTGCATTAGGCCCGGCAAGCCAGCACGTAAAACTCTACTGACAATCATTAGTGGACCGGAGTTCCACTGTGGCGACCCCTAACCGGGAAAAGCCGAAAGATGCACACACACACACACACACACACACACACACACACACACACACACACACACACACACACACACACACTGTAATATGCATATTTATTTACTTCTACGATGATTTGGATTTCATTTAAAAGCTTTATTTTATATTTTACAGCACAAACAGTATTAGATATCTGCTAAACAAAGCAATACAGTCTCACAATGAAAATAGACTTAGCATTAAAACTTCTCTGCCCTTAAAACTCATATTCATTGAATCAGCATTGAAACTCACATTCAAAGAAAATACATCTGGCTAGTGGCAGATACAGATTAACTTTGGGTGGTTTTCAAATCATAGGTCCCTTGCACACGAAACGTACATGTGCTCTATGATACACCTTCCTGATTGTATTAAATTATATTGTATAATACAGTACAGTTGTTAGAGGGCATTTTAAAGTTATTGTTTTGAACATTTGTCCAGTAAACAATGGAACAAAATGCATCCACCAATAATAACAAAGCTGCCCAATTCAGAACATTTCCATCAAAAAGTGTACTCAAACTTCTACAATCCACCAGTCATCTAAATAATTTCAGATTAAAGAGATCTGCAACTAATGAAGAGGTTGCTGCTAGCAAACAACTTTATATTTCATTGTTTCATCTACAAATAAAGTGCCTGTTGCCCTTGATGAATACATTGCCTATGTTACACTAAAAAAAATGATAAGCTAGTAATATTGCAATAGGGACTGGATGGCAAACTGATAACAGGCTCATAGTTACTAGGTATCTCCACCAAAGAGGACATTCTCAGGACTGCAGCATCCACCCCTTTAACAGTATAACACAGTAATATGTCAGCATTGCAGCTACATACTGTGGGAGTAGAACCCACAGCCTTCTGCATCAAAGGCAAGTACACTACCTGTTGCACTATTAACAAAGCAAGCAGACTCAGCATAAGCAGCACTAAATAAATGTCTCTTCCCCTGAAGCTCTCAGCTTCTTGCAAAATCCACTCAACACTCAACTGTATCACTCTACTTTACAGCACAAGAAATCTGGAAAAGCCAAAATGTATTGTGTGGGGGGGGGGGTGGACAAAGGCCCAAAAACCAGGGACACATTTTAAACATTGCTTGTATAATCTTGGAAAGCTGCTAGAATAAAATGCTGTGTTACAGTTACCACCATGCATTTCACTGCCAAGTCTTGAACCCAGGACCATGTATACTACAGTCAGAGCAACATACCACTGTGCCAAAGTATCTGTTTCTGCAAAGACAGGAAGACTGGAACTTAAATGGCTATCATTTAGTGAATTCAGTTCTCACCACAGCTCTGAATCTCTTAGCACAAAACACCCGGACAAAGTAAATAATGGGCAAATACAGCCCCAAAACATATTCATTGAATTCAGTTCTCACCATAGCTCTCAACCTCTTAACACAAAAACCTTGGACAAAGTGAATGATGGGGGAATACAGCCCCAAAAATAGGGACAAATTTCAAATATCGATCTTATAAACAAAAAAATAAAAAAACCTAGAATAAAAGGTTTTGTGTTACATGTACCTTCTGAATAATATGAAGTCTGAAATTCAGATGTCTATCTTTCCAGAAAACCACAGATTTTATGAGTGAACAAAAATATGAGGCAAAAATCTGAACATTTTTCACAAGTGGTGGTGGGTAGGGAATTCAGGCTCTTGCTATCTGCATGCAATGTACAGGGTTTGAGCCTGACTCTAGCCACCAGGCATATTTATGTGGGGCATTTCACACACACACACACACACACACACACACACACACACACACACACAAATTCTTGACTTTTCAAAACAAAGAAAAAGCTGCCTCCCATCTTTTCACTTCCAGATGTGTATCTGACTCATGTTAAACTCATATTTGCAGGCAGTTTACTAGACCCCATTCTATAACTTCAGTGGCCCAATGAGGCACTATCACATTTCCTCACTAATCTTAGTCTAGTACAGGATACCCACTTTCAAGTTATTAAAAGAGATTAAGAGATTAATAAGGACAAATTTATAGGTTCTTTTAATCATTTTTTAGAAACAGAGTTTAAATGGCAGATTTTTCTAAGGGTGGATATAAATCCAAGCATAAATGACAAGATTTCTGTGAAAAGTCATTTAAATTATGTGAACAATTAACTACAAATATATATTTTTTAAACATATATACATATATATAAATGGATATTTTGATAGGTATGAATAGGTAACTGTTATTTACATATTCATTGATGTATTTATTTGACTTAGTAGATGTCTGTGTGTATACATACATTTTTATTTGGTGTTTCACTTTATACTAATTGAGTATCAATTAGGGAAATGATGTCATAAGTAATAGTTTTATAAAAGGCAATGACTGTAACTGATTTTTAGTTCTGAAGAAGTAATAAAGGGGACAAAAGTGCTCAACTTGAGTCTGGCTCCAGTGTGGTTTGTTTTATTTGGTTTTCTTCTTTTTGTGTTTTTTAAGTGCAAGTCTCTGGTCTAACTGAGAGCTGGAAACCTTTTTACATGGAAATTTTCCCTGGATTTTACATGTGTTTTGCATATTTTAAATCCGTTTTCTACTACCGTTGAATATACAAGTTAAAATAAGTAACATTTAATGGTCAATGTTTTATTTAGAAAATTGGTTCAGGAAGCTTTTTTATTGTGTGGATATAAGACTGTCTCCCCATTTGGGATAGGTAGAGTATTGACAGCAGTTCACTGAAATTATTGGTTTGAAAAATTCAGCAAATGTTGGTGAACAAGGTACAATAGTTCCGTTTATTGGGACTGTTGACGGGCCGGTGTCTGTAAGTTTTGTCTCCTTACAAAAGTTCTTTTTAGAGCTGGTATTCAGTGGTGGTTGGTAAAGGATTGAAAGCATTTCACCTAAGTGTCGTTCAACAACATAGTGGAAACATTTTTACCAGCTTTGGTTATATTTGTTCACCAGCTTTAAGTTGGTTTACGCGTGTCAGAAGTTCACAGAGACACTTGGTAGCTTTCTGACTAACTTGTCTTTTATCTAAAAGGAATATTAAGTTTGCATTAAGAATTGTGTCTCTATGACTACACAGGGATCTATAAATAGTGACATCAGTATTTACCCTACACCGGAAGATGTCAACACGCTAACTGCAATGTTACAGGAAGTTATCCTGAAGGCGCAAGTCTTACCGAAAAGAATGAAAGGTAATGGTGAAATGCGAATACACCATTACAACAGAAACAGTTCGGACAATTCATCTAATGATGAGGGTACATTAATAAGTGAAGAAGTATTTAGAAATGGTGTGCCATTGATGGACTTTTTGGAGAAAAAGGATAGAGACCCTTTCATTGATCTGAATAACAGTAGCAGCCTTTTTAGATATGCTAACATATTTATTAAGGACACACCGGACTTTAAAAATCAGTTTCTCCTGTTGGAGAAAAAGGTACTGAAATTTAAGACTTTAATGTGTGAAAACCAATATCTTACTAAATGTGTAGATCTGGGGATAGTTCCCCTAAGTTTAAGAGTTTATGCATTTCCTAATGGGGCAAAGTTTGACAATGGTTTATTCACTAAATTGATGAAATTATATAACAATACTGGCTTGAATGTGCATAAACTGCTTATACAATGGAATAGTGAACAAATGAATGTTTTGAAAGCTGATATTAAAAAACTGGATAGTGTTCTTAGAGAAAATTCTATGATACATGTGCATTATCATTTGTTTAGTAATTTAGAAGACAAAATTAATAAGCATGTGGAGAACATAGTGATTAAGAAAAAGAAAACATTAGTGAGAGACATCAATGCTTATCAGCAGAAGCAAGCATATTTAGTTAACAAAAAGAAAATGAATAGTAATAATAATTTTGTGAATAGGACAAACTCACATTACCAGGTAAATTCCCTATGTAGACTTTATTCATTTTCTGATGGGAATAAGCCTCTAGTTAATAACTATAATCAGACTACCAACAGTATAGTGATTTTGACAAGTGTTTCTAGTGTTAGTAGTGAAGAAAGTTTCACTTTTACCACCCAAGTAAGTGGGAACAGCAGCCCCCCTCCCAATCAGGAGGCATTCACAGTAGTGGGAAAGAAGAAAGGAAAGACCAAGGGGCATTAGCTAATTTGCATGAGATTTTCAATTTAAGTGACAGAAAGTTTACTAAAGTTGAAATAGAAGTTCTCAAAAACATTTTTTCATTTTTACCAGCACACAGGGCTAAAATCGCAGACACTGTATTAGATTTTAAGTTATATGTCAGAAAATTAAATTTGAAATATCTTTATCATGACATGCCTACTAGCAACATCAGTCAGTAGAAAAAGAAATGTTAACCCACCATTGGCTAACACACTGAATACGTTTTCTACGATTTGTAAGAATGACATTTACAACTTAAATAATTTTGGTAGGTTTAATAATTCTAATTTTGATAGAAATCTGACAGAGAAACAATCTGTTGCCTTGAAACAGTTAATTTCTTACAGTGATGTTATATACATGAAAGCAGATAAAGGGCAGGGTCTGGTCATTATGAATGTTGTCAAGTATAATGAAACTCTAGGTAACATGGCTGACAGATAAATACAGAAAGGTTTCTAAAGATGTAGTTAGAAAGAAGTTTCAGGAAGTTGATTTAATACTATTAGATTTATTACATCAGCAGTACATCGCAACTGATCTTTTGAATTTCTTAACGTTGAACAGCCAAAATTGGGGACTTTGTTTGGAATTCCCAAAATACATCAGAATGCTGAACATCCCCCATTCAAACCCATAGTGTCTGCTCCATGTAGCAAAACATCAAAAATTTCTATTTATTTAGATGAAATACTTCATCCTATAGTGCAGAATAGTAAATGGTTTCTGAAAGATTCGTGGATGTTTTTAGATGAGTTCAGGTTATATGAATTTCACGGGGATGAGACCATATTTGTTTATTATATACTGCAACAGGGCAAAATGAAGGTATAGAATTTATGAGGCTTTATTTAAATAGACACAGGAAGTGTCTTAAACAAGACATTTCTGTGGTATGTCAGTTTATGGAGCTTGTATTAATGAACAATTTTTTCATGTTTGGAGAAGGAGTTTACCAATAGGCAAGTGGGGTTGCGATGGGTGCACATGTTGCACCAGTGTTCACCAACTTGATTATGTGTTGGTGGGAACTCGAATTCCTCACTAAATTAGAATTGCTTAAGTTTGTATGGTATTACAAACAATATATTGATGACCTGTTTTTCATTTGGGCAGGTAGTACAGAAGAGCTTGTTGATTGTTTTAGTGAACTTAATAGGATGGTGACTTGGCTTAAATTTACCATTGGTAATGCTGGAATGGAAGTAAACTTTCTTGATGTAAAATAAGTATTGACATCAATAAAAGAGAATTCAGTAGTAACATCTATCATAAAAAAATGTACTAATAATTACTTACATTTTGAAAGTTTTCATCCCAAATAGATCAAGATCAAGACCAGTGTCTTTAAAGGACAAGTTATAAGGCTTAGTAGGATGATTAGTGAAGAAAATAATTTCATTAGTGAAGTAAATTTTCTTAGTTATTTATTGACAGAGGATATGACCGAGGGGACTTTGATGAAGTTATTGATTATATTACAAAAAATAGAGGAACGAGGTTTTCCCCTATTTTAAAAGTTGGATTTTAGACTAATGCTATACATAAATGTAATGGAGTAGGGGAAGTGATGTTAATTTATGATTTTACTGTACCTATGAGCATTGATGGGCCTATGATCAGGGAAATAGTGAAAACTGGAAAATTACTTTGGGTAATGAAGAACTAAGTAAAGTACCATGAGTCCAGCCAAGATTTATTAATAGAAAAACTAAAAACTTGAAGGAACTGTTGAAAAGTGGACCTAAGTGTGGAAAGAAAAATGATAATTTCACTTGCTCTGGTACATTTCCATGTACTAATTGTACTCACTGTAGGTTTATGATGGGAGTACACAGTTACCATTTTAAACATTTAAATTATACCGTAACAGCAAAAGGACGATATAATTGCCAAAGTGAGGGGCTGGTGTATCTTGCTGTGTGCTCCAGCTGTGAGAATTTCTATATAGGTAAAACTATTAGAAAACTGAATCACAGAGTTAGACAGCACATGTTAGCTATTAAAAAGAAGGATCTAAGTAACGTGTTGGCTAAGCACTCAGTGAAGTGCACACATTTTAAGACATTTACTTTCTTTGTAGTAGAAAAAGTTAATAAGGACAAATTTATAGGTTCTTTTAATTATTTTTTAGAAAACATAAAGTTGAAATGGCAGATTTTTCTAAGGGCGGATATAAATCCAGACATAAATGACAAGATTTATGTGAAAAGTCACTTGAATTATGTGAACAATTAAGTACAAATATATATAAATATATATTATATATATATATATATATATATATATATATTTTTATACATATATATATATACATGTATATAGATGTATATTTTTGATGGGTATGAATAGGTAAATATTTACTTATTCGTTGTTGTATTTATTTGACTTAGTAGATGTTTGTAAATGTGTATAGATACATTTTTACTTGGTGTTTCTCTTTATACTAATTGAGTATCAGTTAGGGAAATTATGTCATAATTAATGGTTTTATAAAAGGCAATGGCTGTAACTGATTTTTAGTTCTGAAGAAGTTCTGTAATAAATGGGACGAAAGTGCTCAACTTGATTCTGGCTCCAGTGTGGTTTGTTTTATTTGGTTTTCTTCTTTTTGTGTTTTTTTAATTAAAAGAGATTAGGCAGTGGTCACTTAGTATTTTCAGATGGTACTTGCAGTTATCTGTGTTTAAATGTTAATTATTATGATGTTTAATACAAAATAGTTACCTAACTGTTTGTTTGGACTCGTAGGTTGAACTATTTGCTCTAAATAATAGTGCAGGAACATTCTGTTCAGGTTGAGATCAGAAGGGGCAATGACATTAATGTTAATGTCTCCTGCTATTACTTATTATTTTTAAATTCTGTGGGACATATTTGAAGTGGAAGCTATAAGGCACAACATGAGTAAAAATGGATGTGAGCAATGAAAGTACCCAAAGTCCGACGCACACACACACTTAGCAATGAAAGTACTCAAACTTCATCTGTTACAGTCTCCATAAACAATCCCAGTTTGCCTCTGGAAATCTCTCTCTATGGTCCTGCAAATTAACAATAAAAGGACCTGTCACAGTTGCCATAAACAACTTGGCCCCCGGTAAACTCTGCTTCAGCTTGCCTCTATGGTCCCGCAAGAGCATCAATCCTGGGTAAACTCTGCTTCAGCTTGCCTCTATGCGAGAGCAGCAGGCTTACAGTTATCCAGCCTGCAAATGTTGCAGTCCAATCCCCTTCCAGTCTATGCAGTTGTAACCGCATAGACTTCTGGGGCATCTGCAGTCTGATGCCTTGTTTCCCATTCCGGACTGCCTTTTAACCAATCCGAGTTTGGGAAATAGACACTCCCTCTAAATTTTAAATGGACACCAGTCTGAGTTTGGAAAATGGACACTCCCTATAAATATTAAATGGACACCAGTCTGAGTTTGGGAAATGGACACTCCCTCTAAATTTTAAACGGACACTCCCTCTAATTTTCTTTCCTTTTTACAGTAGTGAGCAGTCTGAGTTAAATAGTCTGGACACTGTAAATTAGTGTACCGAACATTTTCACAGCAGTCTGAGTATTTATTTTTTATTTTTACAGCTGGGGGGGCTGAAGTCCTGCAGTCCAATATCACGAGTCGCCACTGGTCTTTTTGCAACTGGTTGTCCTCTCTTCACTGTCCTGCAGAAGATGGAGAAAATAAAAAGGGAGAAAAAAGATATCCTCTATACTGAATATAAAAGTCATTTTATTTATACTGATTTGTTTTTTTACACCCTTACTACAACCTCCATCTTATAAGTCCTCATTTCTAATTTCTGCACTCTTCCCTTCATATGTTGCTAATACTTTCAAATGTTCCCTTTTCTTATGGGATCCCACATTTAACCTTTACATAAATACCTAATTTTTTCATAGATTTTGCCATGTTATCATATATTTCAGAAAATGCATGCTAAAACATTTCCTGTTATTCTAGCAACTTTTTGATTTTATTAGAGCAATATTAAAATCTGACCTTATTTTTGGACCATTGTACCACTCCAATATTTTAGGATGTGTATAGATTTCTTGCTTTGGGAGGTTGAAAGGTATGTGCCAGATCTGTCATCTGGGTTTTCAGTCGTACACCATACTCAGTCTCTTTTGCTTTTCTATTTTGTAATCTCCATTAGCGCTTACATCAGATATCCTAGGTATTCTTCATTCCTCTCCACTTCTTCAGCCATTTTGTCTTTTTTCCCTACTTTGTTGACATGCTTAGTCAGATACAATTGCTATAGACTATAAATACTTTCTCCCCTGTATTAACTGTATTGTTTCCAGAACTATCTCCCCCACACACACTTTTTTGTTTGAAATTGTACTGGGAATTTCCTCAGTGCTGCCATTCATTTTCCCCTCTCTTTCCAGTCTGGAGATATAGCCGTGAAATGTATGCTTACTTCCCCCTCCTTCTTGCCACTTATAGCTCCATCAATTCTAATTCCCAGTATATGGGTCTACCTGATAACACCAACATGCCAAAACACCGACAACGAAATAACCAACACGAAAAAACTGACAAAAAAAGAAAGTTCAAAAACACGAAACTTCACCTGCCCGACAAACCAGAATCCTGACAATCAACAAAACAAATGCCTTTCCCTAAAAACACACACACAACACAAACACACCAAAAACCTTACAAACCTACACTAAACCTTACATACACAACTATCTATGCACTAACCTTAACCCAAACCCTAACCCTAACATCAGTCACTATCGCACACTTACCTTACCTGCACTCTAACCCTAACTCACTTAATCTGCCCCTAACCCTTAACTCTGTCACTATCGCACACTTACCTTACCTGCACCCTAACCATAACTCACTTAACCTGCCCCTAAACCTGAAGTCCGTCACTATCGCACACTTACCTGACCCGCTCCCTACCCTAACGTCCGTCACTATCATAAACTTACCTTACCCACACCCTGACCCTAACGTCCGTCCCTATTGCACACTTACCTTAACATGTCGGTGTTCTCAGTATTGAGATTGTGAACTGTCAGTCTTCTCTGTTGTTGATCTTCCAGTGTCAGTGTTCTCGTCGTCGGCGTTCTGCACTTTCATCGTTTTCAGGTAGACCCCAGTATACATGGCTGGAAGGGGAGGGGTAGTGCATATCTGATTGTCAGTATACGGGGGTGAAAGGGAGGGATAGTGCATATCTGATTTTCAGTATACAGGGGTGGAGGGGGAGGGGTAGTGCATATCTGATTGTCAGTATACAGGGGTGGAGGAGGGGTAGGGCATATCTGATTGTCATATTCAGGGGTGGAGGGGAGGGGTAGTGCATATCTCCTTCACCTGCACAGCATAAAATCTTTTCATCTTCTACCTTAGAAAAAAGCAATACTGAAAAAACAAACAACATAAATAGTTGTGTCAGATTCCATTATGACTCAGTAATGTCTTGTCCTTTAGTTATGACACGGTACTATGCTGAATATCACTGTACCATGAGAAAGGCACTTTATTACAAAGTAGTGAATCTTCTTTCTGTCCTTCTTTGCTCAAACAAATAATCTTGCATAATCCTGAGAACAATGTTCTTGTTTTCTTCAAAGACAATGTAATGCAGTCAGTTTTAAGTGACTGATAAATTCTTTAAATGGAATTCTGCTTGATTGCCTTGTAATACATGCAGTACAGGTAGATTTAATCTGCTAACTGACATGACTGACAGCATCTGTGATCACTTTTAACAGGCTAGACCCAATGTATGCCACCTACACAGATATTTTCTTTGATGTGCATTTGAAGTCTTTTTAAAATGTTCCTGTAAAAGTAAAACATCTACAAGATATACTTTTCACAATCTGCTGAAGTATGAAATGTTGAAGTTCTACAAACTTGCACTCTATTTTTCCATAAAGTCTGCATTGTGTTATTTACTTTGGAACACAGTTCTCACATGTTATGATTTAGCCATACCACTATGATTTCTACCTTCAGATTTGGCATTGCTCCTTTTAGATATGATGATTTTCTTTGTAAATTTAGACATGTTTAGTGTTACATACATCATTAAATATGCTGTAAGTGGATTGGACACCCTAAATTGGCCCTAGGCGTGAGTGCAGGCATGTGTGTGCTTTCTCTGGAAGGTTGGGTGCCGGGCTGGCAACTCAACACCATAAAACTCCACTGCCAATCATGAGTGGACAGGTGATCTGCTGTGGTGACACCTAACTGGGAAAAGCCAAAAGAAGAAGAAGAATCTCTTAAAATGGCATATTATAAATGACATAGATTTCAGATACATATATTGTGTCTGGAAAAACATTTCCTTAAAATAAGAATGTGGTCTTCCCTTGGATCCATTAGAATGAATTTCAAAGGGCACAATGCTCAGAAGCTGAGACTTATGTTTTGGAAGATTTCTTATAAAGGTGCTCATATACATACATACATATATGTATCTGTTTGTGTACAGGTATCCTGTGAAATGTTTCAATGACTGGCACTCTTATTTGCAAAAGTTCATAGAAATCTTAATAATAAGTGTATTTTTTATTTTGCCATGTAATATTGAATGTCAGCCTGAGGTACAGACTGAGAAGTATATCAAGTATGCTCCAAAAGTGAAAAACTCAAGAGACGCCAATGCAGAAGCACAGTCAGTCACCATGGTGACACTGAGGAATTCTAATGATCACTTCTAGGTGCCGTGTATCATGAATGCCTGATTTATAAAGTACTGATTCAAAACACATTGAGGCTAGTGTGACACCAAATGTTTCTGGCACACATCACTGTATTTCAACCCTAGATGTTAGACAAATTTTACCCGTCTATGGGCTGGTTGACCCTTTTAGCTGTAATATCTTTTTGTTTATTTCCCACATTGTAAACCCCTTTAAATACATTAAACAGTTCTCCCACAGCTTAGGCTATGTATTGACCAGGCTTTACATACTCCTAGTCTGTGCAACTGTATGCAAGTCACTCAGTACATCAGACACATAGCAGTATGCATTAGAGCTGCATATAAAGCTGTTTTTGGAGTCATTCTTAGATATCTAGATATAGATCTTCTATCCGCTGGTTTATTACAATGAAATAATTTTATCGTTTACAATGCAGCACTATGCCACAATACTACATAGGGAAGGATTTGGAATTTGTTCAAGCTGAGATAGTCATTACAGTGTATGACCTAGCTCAACACTGGGCTAGTGATTTCACCCTTATGAGATGAGGAATCAGCTTATAATTGCTGTCAGAAGGCATTTCTCAATTTTTTTTCAGATAGATTTGAATGAATTCCATAGTATTTATACATAACATCTTAAATAACTATGTACACTATTTACATTAGCCTGACAATATAACAGATCTTAATGTATACAGTTACTTTATAAGTATGTCCAATCCATTATTAGATTGTCTGATCAATTATTGTGTAGTGTCAATCAACACTAAGACTTTTCCCCATGGTTGTTGATAAATGGCTTTGGATAAATTCTTAGTTCTTTAATTTTAATTTCCAATAATGTTGTGGTCTTCAATAGGCTGTAGAAGTCTTCCAAAGTTGGTATTGTTCAGTCCAAAAAGATGCGTGACTTTCCAATGAGCAATAAAATGAAAGTAGAAATTCAAACAAATAAATCCATGTAAGTTAGCAAATTGTTTATTCCAAGCGAAGTTAGCCAAAGGCTTCTTCAGACTCTTTACACAAACTAAAACTTTGAACATCACTTTTAAAACCAACAAAAGCTTGTGATAGGATCTCTATAATCACATGTTTCCTTCATTTAAAAATACAGTAACCCATTAAACTCAGTTCCATGAATGTTACCTTGTTCAGCTAAGAAAAATACTGGTATATTAAAAGTAAGAACTGAATAGTTCAAAATAAACATACATAAAATAACATACATAAAAAAACATACATAAAAAATGCATCGGTGCCCAAACATACATTATATTATATTAAACAATTGAGTATATCTCAGAGCCTTGTCATATTTACTTATCATCTCATGGTGCTTTAGGAAAATCTCGTACTGAACTTTCAGGCAGTATATATCAAAAAAGCCATTTCAGACTTGGTTAGTATAACCCAAACTGCTTGTAATGCACATATTTACAAAGTGTGACTTTAGGTATTTCCGTGTTTTACTGGAAGTTCATACTATCCAGAGTAGACTCGTAAAACAGTCAACAATTACAGGTGGTTAAAAACTTGTATCACATTAGTTAGGCTATTCTCGTATAAATCAAAAGTTAAAACAGTTTTTCAAAATTACTTATTTTCTGCAGACTCTGAAACGCTTTTAAAAATCACAGCACAACAAAGTATTCCTATGTGCCTGGTTAATTCTTGAATGCAAAACAAAGAACGCTACTATCGTACTTTACGTACCATAAGCGTTCATAAAAATAAACATTGTGTCTATTTAAAAAGCCGATTAGGCTTACAACAGGCATAAGTACATGACGAGCTTTTCAATAGCTGTCCATTAGTTCATGCCTTAGTCTCTTCAATCTCCGTTAATAAACAGGGACATTTGACATTTCAGGATGTGAACGTAACTTACAAAATGTGGGTGGAAGAATGCTTCAACAATAAACGAAGCAACAAACGTCTATATGGAAACAGAGCAATATCTTAATAATTAACTTGACTCTCGTACAGATCCACAATGGTGGAAATAAGCACACTGACTTAAGCAACCATTAATTGCACTTTATAATTGTTACATCCTTGATACCCAAATTTAAAATATAGACATTGTGAAATGTTAAAACTCTTATGTGGTGAAGCGGAAAATATAGGGAAGGAATACATGAGGAAAATGGGAAGTATTTTGGCACATATATTCTGTTAATCCCGAATGGCATCCTGAGGTGTCTTACATTAGTTTTTATAAACAGTACTTTTCAATACTAAATATATGTGTGCAAAGATTCATTTCTTATGACAAATGTTGAAAGTATATGAAATGCCTACAATATGTCTGAGTATATAGATAGGTCATCTACACCATGGTCATAATGTTGTGAGGAAAATGTACCTAACTAATGTGGAATTTAGAACAGTTAGTGGGAGATCTCTTTACCGCGTAATCTTCTACTTTTCAAAAATGGCTTTATTTGGATTTTATCGTTAAGGCCTGGTGGTTTATCGGACCTTAATCTTATGATCCATCTTGTTTCTTGTTCTAAAGTTCTGTTAATTAGATCACCACCTCTGAATCCTTCATACACACATTGAATGGCACAGAACTTAAAGGAATGACTGGTACCAGTTGAACTTTTATGTCTAGCCAATGCATTGGTTTCTGTACCTACTCTAAGGTGTACGTGTGTTCCCTAATCCTCTCCTTAAATGATCTATTTGTTTTCCTATGTAGTAACTATTACATCCTAAACATTTAGCCATATATATGACATTTTACTTTCACAGTTGGTGTTAGTGTTAAAATTGTAAATGCGTCCTGTAGTAGGGTGCTCAAAACTAGTTTCTTTATTAATATAAATACATTGATTGCAATGACCACAGGGTACTGTGTTTCTATTCACTGTCAACCTGTTAACTAGTGGATGTCTTGGTCTACATAGGATACTCTTCAGATTGGGAAGGTTTTTATAAGCTATACGAGGTGTGGGGCCAGCAATCTCACTAACTTCTATATCTGAATTCAAAATACCCCAGTGTTTCTTCATAATGCTTTTCACTTGCAGGCTCATTTTACTAAAAGTAAGGTTGGCTCTAACTTCATTCCTAGGGGAACCTGAGCTAGTGGTCATTGCTTCATGTGCCATAAAATATGGTTTAGTACTTGTTCTTAAGGTCTCCACTGTGTTAATAGTGTCTAATATTTCTTTTCTTTGTAACCTCTCTCCAGAAATCTCTCCTTCATGTCCTCTATTCCTGAAACATAAGTTTCTTGTTGTGGATTCAATCTAGATACCCTCATAAATTGTCCTTTAAGGACGTTTTGAAATACATGGCGGGATGCATACTTTGTCTATGTAATATATTGTTTCTTTGGCAATCTTTCCTATAAATAGTTGTGTTGATCATACCATTGGTCATTCTAAATACTTCCACGTCCAAAAATGGAAGATTGCTAACTGAGAAGTTTGCAGTAAATTTTAAGAAGTCCGTGGTATTGTCCAAGTGAGAAACAAAGTTTAATAGGGAGGGTTCATCTCCAAGCCATATAAAAAAGAGGTCGTCCACAAATCGACAGTACATTGCAGCATGTTCTATAAATGATAGATTATTGAAGAGAAAAATATCTTCCCATCTGGCCATGACTAGGTTGGCGTAGCTATTTGCACATGATGTGCCCATAGCCACGCCATCCTTCTGTAAGTAAATGACTTCTTCAAATGCAAAGACATTATTAGTTAATATAGTCTCTAATAGCAGGGTCACAAGGTCAATCTTTCTATCAGTGAAGTCTGAATGTGCTTTCAAATATTCAGTGATCAGTCTTATTCCTCGTCATTGGGGATCACTGTGAATAAGCTAACCACATCAAGTGTCACAAAGAAAAATGTTGGTTCGTATCCAATGAGTGAGTTTGAGAATATAGGTCTAAAAGAAATTGCTTACTATCTTTCAGGATCTTCTTATTACCATTAACTAACGGTCTAAGTACACTCTCTAGATAAATAGATAGGGGTTCTGTTACCCACCCTTGACCTGCAACAATAGGTCTAAATGGTGGGTCTCTGCTATTCTTATGGACTTTAGGAAGTCCCTGTATGATCGGTATAGTGGGATTGTTCACCTTTAGGTATCCATACAGCTCTTGTGTTATGTCATGCGATAGTACCAGGTCATCTAGGGTATTGTAAACACTAAAGACCATGTTATTTAAATTAGCCTTAGTTACTTTTGTATATGTAGTTGTATCTTCAAGCATCTGAAACATTTTATTTGCATAGTAAGTATAGTCCATAATGACAACCGGTCCTCCTTTATCTGCTGGTCTTATTACAATAGACCTGTCATTTCTCAATGAATTCAAAGCTTGCCTTTGTTTATAGTTTAAATTACGTCCATGTTTGGATGGTTTATTCTCTTGATGACTTCTATATATTTCATCTTCCACTACATTCCCAAATACCTCTATAGTCGGGTTCAGTTGTGGAACATATGTACTATTTGGACGATGCTTACTCATAACTTGGCTACTATCTGAGTTGCCAAAATCCAACCTTAATTGTAAATTCGAACATACATTTTTGTTTCTATAATAGTATCTACTAGATCGTTAGGTTTTGTAGGAATAAAACCTAGGCCTTTACTTAAGACCTGTATTTCATATTCATTCAGTGCCCTACCAGATAAATTCATGATTAACGATTTTGTCTCCCCCACATTTTCTTGATTGTGGGGCCTAGTTGTTCCTGTTCGTCTATTGAGCCTTTCCTTTTCTGTCTCCCCCTGCTTGTGGACCTTCTTTTGTCCAAAAATGGTTCTGGGCTATGGGGAGGGGCCGGACATCTGTTTGAATTGAAAATGGCACTGTTTGCTTTTGGTCTAACTACTGCTGCACCTGATCTCTGTACGTCTGTGATGCAACCTGTCAAACTCTCACCTAACTCACCTTGGTTCTCTCTTCCATTACTTAGTATCTGTGAGGGGCTGTGAGTCTCTGTCTCTATATGAATAGATTCTGTCAACTGTGGATCAGGTCCTGTGCTGTTTCCAATAATTGGAACTTCAGGACCATCACTCTGTTTATTACGTGGGGTGAGTTTGTTGGACAATCTAATTTCTGTGTTAATATTTTGTTGATAACTATCTGGTTTGTTAACAGGTGTGGTTAAGGTAGTATTCCTGAAACTTTTACCTGTTACACCTGATGGTCTCTGAGATCCATTTAAATCAGAATTGAAGTGTGAGTTCGGTGTCATTTCCCTGGGCCAAGTGAAAACATTATTATTTCTAAAATCTAAATCCCTGGTAATTTTACTTTTTCTGGTCTAACATCCGTTTCTCTAAAAATAACACATCTTCTATAACTTTTCTTAGTTTACTCATACATATTTCATTATTACTATATTTGCATTCAAAATCTTTAAACAAATTGTTAACAACCAATCTCAATCTCTCCTCTTCAGGTAGGTGAAATTCAATCAAAAGTTTCATATAGCTAAAACTCAACTCAAGGTTGAGTTGCTCCAACGATATAGAAGATCTGGCAGTGAAGTACCAGAGGTGGGCATTTTAGTACTCTTAGCCCACGAGGTATGATTTGCTTATTTAAACATACTTCAAAATAATGTCTCTGAACTTGTAGTTTGATTAATTTAGTAAACACAGTCTCTAATTCATGTAAGTCTTTGGAAACATCCAAGTTAGTCATACCTAACTGAGTATCAGTTCCTCCATCTACGACTGGATTAAAGTCCATGAGTAGGTTTGTACTCCCAGAGACACAAGTCTTAAATCTGTCCAGGACACTTGAAGTAGGTTCTAACACTCTCGGTACATAAGGCAGTTCAATATTCACATTACTTTCATTCGCCATCCTCACTCTCTGCAGCTCTGACAAAAGTAAAAGTAAATGCACAAATCCAAAACTCAGAGCTGCTGTTAGTTGAGGTAGGATACTCACGCTAAAACACTAGTAAAACTCAGTCCAAAAGATCGTGACTTTCCAATGAGCAATAAAATGAAAGTAGAAATTCAAACAAATAAATCCATGTAAGTTAGCAAATTGTTTATTCCAAACGAGTAAGCGCTTTCACCAAAGGCTTCTTCAGACTCTTTACACAAACTAAAACTTTGAACATCACTTTTAAAACCAACAAAAGCTTGTGATAGGATCTCTATAATCACATGTTTCCTTCATTTAAAAATACAGTAACCCATTAAACTCAGTTCCATGAATGTTACCTTGTTCAGCTAAGAAAAATACTGGTATATTAAAAGTAAGAACTGAATAGTTCAAAATAAACATACATAAAATAACATACATAAAAAAACATACATAAAAAATGCATCGGTGCCCAAACATACATTATATTATATTAAACAATTGAGTATATCTCAGAGCCTTGTCATATTTACTTATCATCTCATGGTGCTTTAGGAAAATCACTGAACTTTCAGGCAGTATATATCAAAAAGCCATTTCAGACTTGGTTAGTATAACCCAAACTGCTTGTAATGCACATATTTACAAAGTGTGACTTTAGGTATTTCCGTGTTTTACTGGAAGTTCATACTATCCAGAGTAGACAAAACAGTCAACAATTACAGGTGGTTAAAACTTGTATCACATTAGTTAGGCTATTCTCGTATAAATCAAAAGTTAAAAACAGTTTTCAAAATTACTTATTTTCTGCAGACTCTGAAACGCTTTTAAAAATCACAGCACAACAAAGTATTCCTTTGGCGTATGTGCCTGGTTAATTCTTGAATGCAAAACAAAGAACTACTACTATGCATTTCTACGTACCATAAGCGTTCATAAAAATAAACATTGTGTCTATTTAAAAAGCCGATTAGGCTTACAACAGGCATAAGTACATGACGAGCTTTTCAATAGCTGTCCATTAGTTCATGCCTTAGTCTCTTCAATCTCCGTTAATAAACAGGGACATTTGACATTTCAGGATGTGAACGTAACTTACAAAAATGTGGGTGGAAGAATGCTTCAACAATAACGAAGCAACAAAACGTCTATATGGAAACAGAGCAATATCTTAATAATTAACTTGACTCTCGTACAGATCCACAATGGTGGAAATAAGCACACTGACTTAAGCAACCATTAATTGCACTTTATAATTGTTACATCCTTGATACCCAAATTTAAAATATAGACATTGTGAAATGTTAAAACTCTTATGTGGTGAAGCGGAAAATATAGGGAAGGAATACATGAGGTCCAAAGGGGAAAATGGGAAGTATTTTGGCACATATATTCTGTTAATCCCGAATGGCATCCTGAGGTGTCTTACATTAGTTTTTATAAACAGTACTTTTCAATACTAAATATATGTGTGCAAAGATTCATTTCTTATGACAAATGTTGAAAGTATATGAAATGCCTACAATATGTCTGAGTATATAGATAGGTCATCTACACCATGGTCATAATGTTGTGAGGAAAATGTACCTAACTAATGTGGAATTTAGAACAGTTAGTGGGAGATCTCTTTACCTCGTAATCTTCTACTTTTCAAAAATGGCTTTATTTGGATTTTATCGTTAAGGCCTGGTGGTTTATCGGACCTTAATCTTATGATCCATCTTGTTTCTTGTTCTAAAGTTCTGTTAATTAGATCACCACCTCTGAATCCTTCATACACACATTGAATGGCACAGAACTTAAAGGAATGACTGGTACCAGTTGAACTTTTATGTCTAGCCAATGCATTGGTTTCTGTACCTACTCTAAGGTGGTACGTGTGTTCCCTAATCCTCTCCTTAAATGATCTATTTGTTTTCCCTATGTAGTAACTATTACATCCTAAACATTTAGCCATATATATGACATTTTTACTTTCACAGTTGGTGTTAGTGTTAAAATTGTAAATCGTCCTGTAGTAGGGTGCTCAAAACTAGTTTCTTTATTAATATAAATACATTGATTGCAATGACCACAGGGTACTGTGTTTCTATTCACTGTCAACCTGTTAACTAGTGGATGTCTTGGTCTACATAGGATACTCTTCAGATTGGGAAGGTTTTTATAAGCTATACGAGGTGTGGGGCCAGCAATCTCACTAACTTCTATATCTGAATTCAAAATACCCCAGTGTTTCTTCATAATGCTTTTCACTTGCAGGCTCATTTTACTAAAAGTAAGGTTGGCTCTAACTTCATTCCTAGGGGAACCTGAGCTAGTGGTCATTGCTTCATGTGCCATAAAATATGGTTTCAGTACTTGTTCTTAAGGTCTCCACTGTGTTAATAGTGTCTAATATTTCTTTTCTTTGTAACCTCTCTCCAGAAATCTCTCCTTCATGTCCTCTATTCCTGAAACATAAGTTTCTTGTTGTGGATTCAATCTAGATACCCTCATAAATTGTCCTTTAAGGACGTTTTGAAATACATGGCCGGGATGCATACTTTGTCTATGTAATATATTGTTTCTTTGGCAATCTTTCCTATAAATAGTTGTGTTGATCATACCATTGGTCATTCTAAATACTTCCACGTCCAAAAATGGAAGATTGCTAACTGAGAAGTTTGCAGTAAATTTTAAGAAGTCCGTGGTATTGTCCAAGTGAGAAACAAAGTTTAATAGGGAGGGTTCATCTCAAGCCATATAAACCACAAAGCGACAGTACATTGCAGCATGTTCTATAAATGATAGATTATTGAAGAGAAAAATATCTTCCCATCTGGCCATGACTAGGTTGGTAGCTATTTGCACATGATGTGCCCATATACGCCATCCTTCTGTAAGTAAATGACTTCTTCAAATGCAAAGACATTATTAGTTAATATAGTCTCTAATAGCAGGGTCACAAGGTCAATCTTTCTATCAGTGAAGTCTGAATGTGCTTTCAAATATTCAGTGATCAGTCTTATTCCTACGTCATTGGGGATCACTGTGAATAAGCTAACCACATCAAGTGTCACAAAGAAAAATGTTGATCCAATGAGTGAGTTTGAGAATATAGGTCTAAAAGAAATTGCTTACTATCTTTCAGGATCTTCTTATTACCATTAACTAACGGTTGTGTTTGTATTCCATCTTCTTGTTATACACTTCCTTGAAATTGCAAGTATAATCCATACTAGATACATATTTGACCTATTCAAAAGAGGACCTTCGTTCACATTTAATAATACAAGAGCTTTAGTTAAATAAAATGATTCATTAAATAAAGCATGTAGAAAGTTATTAATACCATTCCAAAATGGCTTAACAATCAAAGAAAATGTGGCTCCAATCTACATTGTGTACTTGCTCACAGCTCCAAAATATTCCTTTTATGGAAGAACTAATTTTATTGATTCTATCTGGGGTTAAGAATGCAGGCATTTCCAATTGAAAACTTTCCAGTATTGTCTAAAGGATGTATATTGTATTGATAGTAAGATATTTGTTTTAATATCTTCAGTTAACTGTATTGAGTGTCCTTTTGTTATATATTTCCAATATGAGGTTTTGGGTATTGTTTTATCAATATCAATATTTTGTCAAAGTCATTATATATATGATTTCATATATGTATTTTGTAAATTTAGGTATTTCTTAAAATGAAGAATTGTTAATTATTCTACTTAAATCTTGTGCATATGACAGAATACTCCGTAAAGTTAGCCAGTCCTGTTGTGGAATTGTGTATGTTGTTTTTATTACTGCATATCTAAAACTTTTAGATCTTTGATACATTGGAGCCTAGAAACAAATCCTTTCTGTTCCCAGGAATTAATAATTTCTCTATATATTTTATGTGGAAAGTTCTTTGTGACTATAAATGGTGTTAAAAGATCAAGAAGGCATTTCATTATGTCAGTTATGCCTTCCTATGATCTATGGCTTCATACACAACTTTGTAGAGAATTGGTCAAATGAAATTAAGATCAGGAGTAATCCATTCAGTCAAGTGAGCCTTGTTTCTGGAATTTCTTAGGGAGTCATCATGGGCTTCTCAGTGTTTTGCATATTTATCAAAAACCTGACTCTAGGCATTCCTGTCCTGGACATTTTTCCCACATTTCTGTCACCAGGTGAACTAGAAAAAGCACTAATTGAAGATCATGTTGCATTATGTAACAAAACTAGGTTGTATCAGCTCACAGAAAACTTGCAAAAAAAATATCATGTTATTTGGCAACCAGGTGAGTTTGGAGACAAAGCCTTTTCAATCCGTTCCCTAAGCAATAGTCTTGAAAAGATTCAGCACGTACCTCCTCAGAATGTGAGTGGAACTTCATACTCATCCCAGAAGCTGCACTCTACTGTTATATAGCTAAGTAAGCAGCTGGAGGGGGTGGGGTGATAAGTTTGGCTTCTAGTTCTGGAATCTAGAGGAGACAATGGATAAAGTGGCCTAGCTGAACTGATAAAATAAATATTATCCCTTATATCTGGGCATCAATATCCAAGATAAACCTCCAAAGCTCACATAATCCAGAGTGGCCAGGACTGTAATTCTTGCTCCTCATAAGAAGTCACACTCCTCCATCATATAAAGACTAGAATGTCTGCCTGTGAAACAAAAGATCAACTTTATCTCCTGCTGCTATGCATATATTACCTGTTTTCTGCATGGCCTCAAATAAGCTTCATGAACTCACCATCTCCCTGCTTGCTTGATTTCAATCAATCATATATATCCATATTCTAAATATATTATATTCAGCTACTCATTCTGTAACTACAGTTATTGTTATTACCAGTTCTAGTACTGGTATCATTACACTACTTAGTTGTCACATTTCAATTGCAAGTTTTAAATTTCAGTTTATTAGATGCATTACCTGGAAAAGAAGCACTGTTACCAACATTCACATCATCTTCCAGCTCACTGAAACCACAACTGTATATCTCCTTGGCCCCTATACGGAGAAGAAGAAGAGCTCAGGAAACACAAATGAGAAAACCTTAATGGTTCAACTTTGGGAGTGCTAAGCATTTCTCAAATTGTTAATTAAAAGTCTTTCTATTTTAGGCATACTAGTACCAAATCTTAATTCAGTTAATCCAAAAGACCACACAAGAAAGTGTGGTTCTGCCCACAGAAAACAAAGACAGTTTTCTTCCTAAATGATGAGTGCTTTTACCCTTAGTGTAGATCTTTATCAGATATACGTTTGTACACACAAAGTATACATACACACACACACACACACACACACACACACACACACACACACACACACACACACACACACACACACACGCACATGTAGAACACCTGAGTACCAATTCTGAATACCAGGGGAGGAGAACACAGCTAAAAGATGTGTAGGATTGGCCAGAGGTTAACCTGTAATTAGCATATGTGTCTAGTTTGGCTGATAGAATCTTTGACTGCATTGGAGGAACAGAGGAAGAAAAGGATCAATAGTGTGGAGTTAGAGAAAGGAAAATTATCGGTTGGTGAGTGCATGCTCTCTTGGATTGGTAGAAATAATTGAATTCTGACTGATGATGGGGAGCATATGGGAGAATGGAGATTGAATGAAAATATGCTGGTGAACAGTTTCCAGAGATACTAGGATTATCTCAGATTTGCTCACTTTTACAGAGGTTTCTCTCATTGAGTTCAATGGTATCATTCAGCATTAGTACAAAAACATAAGAATGAAAATACAGATACAAAAAAATCCACAAAGGTAGCTTGCATGAACACAGGTCCAACATATGTACTATTCCCTTAACATTACCAAATCCCAGTCATTAAATACAATACGCTGATAACTTCAAACAGGTGAAGCTAATAAGACAATAAACCCCTGTATAAGCCCAACACAAAGAAACATGCACCTCTCTTCCTCAGCAAAACCCAAATTAAGTTCCAGCTGTATGCATGTCAACAGAGTCCAAGTGTAAACATGATATCATAAAAGCTGCAGTGCCATGCTGAATATTATTAACATCACAGTTGGTTGGATATGCAACTGTGACAGAGTCCAGTGGTGTGCTGTTTAGTAAGTCTATAACACTTTAAGTGGTTTCATCAGAACTACCATAAATATATATGAAATGGGAAATAAATAAGGAACCAAAAGACAGAAATACATACAAACCTACCTGCATAGAATTAAATAATCATAACTGATTCAAATAGTAAATGTAACTGATAATACAGAAGCAAGGTCATAGTTCAGTGTTGATAACTGTGAATAGGCTTACATGAGGTCATCCCTGCAACATTTATTGTGATTAACCTTTCTTAGTTCTAGGATGCTCCTGACGGAGTCTGAGATGTTTAGTCCTGGGGTTTGGTAGTCTTTTTGGCATATAATCCATTCCAACACTCACTCAATCACTTTTCTAGCAAGAAACTTGCAAATCTGTGTACCACTTTACCATGGTTGGGGGGTGTTCCTGGGAGAGTAAACTATCAGTTCAGATGGTGTCACTTTGCCTAACAGTGACACAAATTTTGCCCCACCTCTCTTCATTTCACACAAACTATTGTGGCTTACTAGAATATAACGCAAAACTATATAATAAATCATTTCTTATTAGAAAGCATAAAACCCTCACTCAAAATGTTCAGATAGTTATAGGGTTATTGTTTGATAGTTTAAGCTGTAGTTCATCAGTTGCTGCTTCTTCACACAAATAAAATAATTGAATTTGGAGAAAACAACATTTTTTTTAGATTTAGCTGTTTTACAAGAGAGACAAAGCCCCCTCCAACATATACAGATTCACTACACCTCCATATACCACCCACTTATAACAGTTATAACAAACATTGTGGTCCTCAAATCATAGGGAAATATGGCAATAGAGAATTAATATGTCATTATTTTCTGAGTTAGACTGTAACAAGTAACTGATCTGCAAAGGAAAAAATAAGTGATTTAAACTGCAATATGTGTGCTTCTCAGTATCACAAAAAGATGTATGAACCTGTGACTTTTTTCTTTGCAATGTATATCTGCAATATGTGTTTTCAGTAGGATGCAAAAATGTTTGAACTTGTGGCCATTTGTTATGTGATGAATAAAAAAGAATATTAAGTTTGTAAATCAATTTGCAATTTCCTTCTGTTGAGACCTACATCAAGTTATGCATTTTACAAGGGCCATGGAAGAGCAATTAGACAATTCTCTTAAAGTTATCTGTGTGTGTGTGTGTGTGTGTGTGTGTGTGTGTGTGTGTGTGTGTGTGTGTGTGTGTGTGTGTGCGTGTGTGCGTGTGTGCGTGTGTGTGTGTGTGTGTGTGTGTGTGTGTGTGTGTGTGTGTGTGTGTGTGTGTGTGTGTGTGGTGTGTGTGTGTGTGTGTGTGTGTGTGTGTGTGTGTGTGTGTGTGTGTGTGTGTGTGTGTGTGTGTGTGTGTGTGTGTGTGTGTGAATGTGTGTGTGTGTGTGTGTGTGTGTGTGTGTGTGTGTGTGTATGTGTGTGTGTGTGTGTGTGTGTGTGTGTGTGTGTGTGTGTGTGTGTGTGTGTGTGTGTGTGTGTGTGTGTGTGTGTGTGTGTGTGTAATTATAATAGAAGCAAAGCTACCATACACAGCATTAGTGCATTATCTTTAAATCTACATAGTCAATCTTGCAATTCACATAAATATTATACAGGAACTTTTGTTTGTTACATTGTCCCTTTAATAACTCAAAACATTACTCTGCCGTTAACTACTGTAGTATGGTATAAGTCTTTTCTGAATACCACTCCAGTTCTTTAAAAATGACTTAGAAGGCATTTAAATGTTTTATATGAAGACCTATTTATTTGCACTTATCTCAAAAAGACTTGAGGAAGTGCCATGGGATCATTTACATTCACCCAAACTACCACCAGTTCAGGCAGAGGGAGCCTCAATAGAACATCTAATTGGAAAGGCAGCACACTCAAGAATGCAACACCACTGTGTCACTATTACACATTTAGTCTAACTATATGGTGTGAAAACAAAGTTCACAGCCTTCTGCATCAAAGGCAAGAGTGCTGCCTGCTGAGCTACTAAGACTGCAGTAAAGTGAAGTCAACAATAGGCCTTTTTCTGTAAGGATATTCACTACAAGATGAATTAACAAATGCCAAAAGAAAGTTGTTACACTTTTCATGCTGGTAGCTAAAATGTAATAAAAAATCAGAAGGAAAGATGTGCTAGCAGTTAGAGAACTAATAAATGTTATTTAAGATCTATCCAGATGCCCAAGACTAGGCAGAGATGTATAAAAACGGTACCCAAGTTAAAGAATGCTGAATCTTTTTAGCATCAAATAACTATTGGATGCAGATTTGACAAATATGCACACAATACCTGACACCACTGAAATGATAGTATATTTATTTACTTTTTGTTGACATATTTAGCATACATGCAGTCATTGTTAGACTGCTGCCCTTTTACACTAAGCAGCAAGGTATCTAAATAAATTTAATTGTTATTAGCGTGCACTGTGGATAAAAGCTGATATGCAAGCTATTTTTATTCCATCAGTCATGTAATATTTATGCACATCTGTCATCTATGTATTTCCTGGCTCCTCAGTAGTTTATTTCCCTCAGATGCATTTTCATTTACTTTACTTGATGACATAAATAAACAATACTCCCATCATTTATGTGTATGTAACAACATTCTACCTTCCTTGTCTATCTTCTCCCTGTTTTGTGGCAGAAAGTAATCAGTCTGGTTTAGTCTAGCTAAAAGCATTCCTGCAAAACTATTATTTTTTATTGGATAATTGGGCTGGTTTCTGTTTCTCTTCATTTAATAGCCAATGTTTTAAACCAGTTATACTTGTTTGCTCAAGCTGTTCATAGCTGCTGAGAGACTGACCCTCTACCTTTTCCCCTGCTGTGATACTGGAAAAAGATAAGTGTTTATTTTTAACTGTTTTCTGCACTTCTGTTTTACTACATATCTCTATTATCTGTACAACAGTTTTTTTTGCAATTGATGCAACTGTTTTTAGTCTGCTTTTCGTTGTCTGATAGAGCTGAATACTTGTTACTATTTCTGACCCTTCAGTTTGTAGTGAAATCTTTTGTCTAGAGAGGCCTAGCTGTTTTTCATTGTGGCAGAAGGTAATCAGTCTGGTTTAATCTAGCTAAGAACATTCCTGCAAAACTGTTATTTTTGCTGTCTGATAAGCTGAATATTTGTTATTGTTTGCGACCCTTCAGTTTGTAGTGAGATCTTTTGTCTAGATAGACCTAGCTGTTTTTCTTTGTAGCAGAAAATAATCAGTCTTGTTTAATCTAGCTAAAAGCATTCCTGCAAAACTATTATTTTTGATTGGCTAATTGGGCTGGTTTCTGTTTCAGTGCCTTTAGTAGTCAGTGTTTTAAACCAGTTATCCTTGTTTGCTCAAGCTGTTCATAGCTGCTGAGAGACTGCAACTTTCCCCTTTCCCCTGCTGTGATATTGGATAAAGATAAGTCTTTATCTTCAATTGTTTTCTGCAATTCTGTTTTACTACAAATCTCTGTAATCTGTACAACAGTTTTTTGCAATTGGTGCAACTGTTTTAATCTCCTTTTTGTTGTCTGATATAGTGGAATATTTGTTACTGTTTGTGACCCTTCAGTTTGTAATGAGATATTTTGTCTAGAGAGGCCTAGCTGTTTTTCTTTGTCGCAGAAAATATTCAGTCTTGTTTAATCTAGCTAAAAGCATTCCTGAAAAACTGCTATTTTTGATTGGATAATTGGGCTGGTTTCTGTTTCTCTGCCTTTAATAGCCAGTGTTTTAAACCGGTTATACTTGTTTGCTCAAGCCGTTCATAGCTGCCGAGAGACTGGCCCTCTGCCTTTTCCTCTGCTGTGAGATTGGAAAAAGATAAGTGCTGATTTTCAACTGTTTTCTGCACTTTTGTTTTACTACATATCTCTGTAATCTGTACAACTGTTTTTTTTACTGTTACTACTGTTTAATTGCATTTTACTGCATTCCATTGCTGTTTAACTGATTTTTTTATACTGCAAATGCTATTCTTTTGACTACAAGTAATCTATGCTTCATTGTGAGTTTTTTCTTACTGAGTTCTTAACCTTAAAATTGAGTAGGATAGTTTAAATACAGGTCTTCAGCAGTAACTGCAGCATTACTTATTAATTATGACTACCCTCCTGGTATGATTATAGGGCAATTTCCTGTGCTTTCTCCTTCTAACCTGGTGCACTTGGGCATTTTGAAACAGTGTGGCAACTGTCTGATGTACACAGATAACCCTCTCCTCTTACCTCCCAACACTCATACATGTGAGGGATGCACTTATATCACCAAAACTGGAAGCAAGTGCACACAACAACCAAGACCGGACTAACTGGTCAAGAGGAGAAGGTCAACACCTGCAACTCACTACATAGAACACACAACCCTCCAAAACACTGACCATCACAACCCACACAAAGAAACACAAACCATATACTCATCTTCACAGAGGCTCTCAATAAAAACTTACCCAAAAAACAGAGACCCCTGAAACAGAAACGCACTCCACCACCACAACACAATACCAACCCCAGAACACATAGCTCACAAACACAGTGTGCCCCTCAACCTAAACCTTTAAGGCAAAGCACTTTGCCCAATGTACTAATCATAGAAGACTCAATTGTGAGGCACACTGATGTTCCACTCACTAGGATGAACAAGGAGAAGGTGACAGTAAGTTGTCTATCAGGTGCCAGGATCCACCACATAATACATGCACTCAAGTCACTCCACAACAAGTACAAATATGACTCAGTCATTGTCCATGTGGGTGTGAATGACCTGAGACATACTTCCCTGGACTACATGAAAAGAGATGTGATGGAAGTCTCAGATTATGTGGCTCAGGCAGATATGACCCTAGCCCTGAAGAGTATTCTACCGTCACCCAGAATGATACCACAGTACGAGCAGAAAATGATTGGCTTCAACAATTGGATAAGTTACTGGTGTCATTTTAAGGGGCTCCAGTATCTGTCTGCCTGGGACGACATGACTGACAGACCTCAGTGCTTTGCCAGAGATGGCCTGCATCTGTCACCCATGGGATTCCAGGTACTGGCTAAGGCTCTTGCCACCCCTATAGTGCCTTTTTTAGGCAGTGTTCCAAAGACCAAAACTCCACCATAACAGCTGCAAACAAATGCAATCTGAGGGTCACCCTTCTCAATACTTGAAGTCTATATCTCAAGATGCACTCACTCAAAGCTCTCCTCAAAATGGAGAATGTTGACATCTGTGCTGTAATGGAGACCTGGTTTAAAGAGGCAGAAAGTGTCCTTGCGCTCTCAGGCTACAACTCATTCTATACCTTTTGGCCCAAGAATACGTCTGGAAGCTCCAAACGGGGTGGTGTTTCCATATTCTTAAAGGATACACACACACCTCTAGACTGGTAGCACAGCATAATGCATCAGAGATACTTCAGGTACAACTAACACTGGGTAAGATGGTGATACAAGTCATAGCATGTTACAGAACTCCAATCATGTTCCTAGACTCTCACTCCAAGTTCCTAAGCACCCTGGAGTCTATCAAGGTCCAACCCAGTACTCTCATACTGGGTGACTTCAACTACCCTTCTATCAACTGGGAAAACTATTCAAGTGCCACTGTACAGACCCAATGCTTTCTGAAATGTATCAATTCCAATGCCCTGGATCAGCTCATTCTGACCCCCACTACAGGAAGCAACATCTTTGACCTGGTTATCACCAACATGGGAGACCATTGCTCCACACCTATAGTCAATTCCTCCCTGGTTAAATCTGACCACAAACTGATCACCATGGAAATCTCCATCTCGTCTACAACCCCTGCTAAGGTGACCACCCTGAAAATCTTCTCTAAAGTTGACTTTAGGCTCCTAAAAACAGAGGTGGCTAACTTCTCAGCACCCATGCCAATGGGAAATAGCTGCATCACTGCAGAATCATACACTAATGCACTGTATAAGCACGTACACAAATGCATGGACCTTGCCATACCAAAAAGGAAGCCAATCTGGTGGTCCCCAGCCATCAATAAACTCTACAACAGGAGGAAGAAACTGTTTCAGAAAAAAATAAAGTCACAAGACTGGAAAACCTCCCTTATCAGTCTCAACAAAAAACTGAGATTGCTTATCAAATCCTTTTAAGCCAGCTATGAAGGCAGAATTGCAGCTGACACCAACTAAAAAGCCTTCTATAGCTATATCAAAAACATCCAAGGTAAAACCCAGATTTGATCTGAGTTATTGCACAATGGCACCTCCTATAGTGAGCCAATAGATATAATCAACATACTGGCCGACAGATTCAGTGCCAACTTTACCCGTCTCTCGTTCCCCAATGGTCCTATCACAATAGCAGCAGAAAGCCTGGTATACACCATTTCTGTGGCACAGCTAAAAGCTGCATTGTTCAAAGCCAAGAATACAGCATCCATGGGACCTGATGATATCCCTGGCTGCATCCTACATGAGCTACAAAATGAACTGGCATGACATCTGTGTGCCCTGTTAAATCTCAGCCTTACCTCAGGCTATGTCCCTAAGGAATGCCACACTGCTACAGTCATCCTGCTCCATAATGGTGGAGCAACTACAGACCCTCATAACTATCACCCTATTAGGCTAATGAGTCTGGTATGCAAAGCTATGGAGCACATCATCATGGACCTGCTTAACAAATATATAGGCAATCTCCAAACTTTTGATCCCACACAGTTTGGCTTTGTCAAAGGGAGATCCTGCCAGCTGAACCTGTTTGACTTCTTTGAGGTAGTCACCAAGGCTGTGGATGAGGGTAAGGCAGTGCATACAGCCTACTCAACCTGGCTAAGGCCTTTGCTACCATTCCCCACCGAGGTATCACTGATAAACTTAGCAAACTAGGCATCAACCCTTACATCACTAGGTGGGTTGCAAACTGGCTCACAGACAGGACCCACAGAGTGAAAGTTGCGGATTCCAAGTCAAACTATTGACCAGTCATTAGTGGAGTCCCACAGGGCTGGGTGCTGGGCCCTCTCCTGTTTTGCATTTACTTCCAAGAAGTCCAGGCCAGCACAGAGGGACTCTGGCTGATGAAGTGCACTGATGACTGCAAAATAGGAGTCATTATCAACTCCCAAAATGATGCAGACATCCTACAAAAGGGCCTCTCTGAGACCAATGACTGGTGTCAGAACCATGGCCTGAAGCTTAATGCCAAAATATGCATTATCATCCCCTTTGGAAAAAACTCAGTTCCCACAAATTACCATGTTGATGGGAGCCCACTGAACACTGAAGGGGCTATAAGAGATCTGGGCACCCAGTTCGACAGCCACCTACCTTCGACCATCACATTGCCAGTGTGGTCAGAAAGTCCTTCTATGTGACAGTTTTTATAACCAAAGGTTTTGCATCCAGGAAGAAAGAGGTCATCATCCCTCTCTACTCATCTCTCATTAGACCACTCATCAAGTATAATGCCCCATTTGGCATGTACCTGACCAGACACCTACAACAGCTGGAGAGGCCACAAAACTACCTCACAAAAAAGATCCCAGGCCTTAAACACATGTCCTACATGGACAGAATCAAGAAACTTCAGCTGTTCTCAGTCTCTTATCGCCTACTTAGAGGTGATCTCTGCTTGACTTACAAAGCCATGTCTGACACAGCCCTACTTGAATTGCTACACCTAAAGAAATCCCAATCCCCTCATGCCACACACTCCAGAAATCACAACCTCATTGCCATAATTAACAGAACATGCTGGAGGACAGGTTCATTTTCCAAAGGCTGCCCATTCTCTGGAATAAGCTTCCCATTCATGTTAAGCAGAGCACCTTGCTGGCCCTCTTCAAGAGAAATCTTGACGAGTGGATGGGTAATAGAAAGTTCACCCCAGGGATCACTCCAGTTACCCTACTGGATAAGGCACTGTGAACTAACATCAGGTGGCATGGTGCCTGGGCAATTTTTTGGGGCTAAGCTTGTAAAGGCTCCAGGGCCATTAGGCTAGTACACACCTATGAACCTCTCCTCTTCTTAATCTGACTCATATTCTCTTGAATGCCTTTGTAGATTCCTTCTCTACAACCCACCAATTCTGATAGTTCAATCTATGGTTCTAGGACTTTTTCTAAAAACAGGTTCATCAGATCAAAGTAGCAGATACAATCAGCTACAATCATCTGCCTGTGCCATAACTTCCCCTTTCTTAGTGTTAATCACAATGACGTTGAGTCTTCCTAAAGGAATCATTCACATCCCTATCATGCCTCACTTGTCTCTTCTTGTCTGATCATATCCTTTTCTCTACCCTTGTGTTTTTTGCATAAATCCTTCCAAAAGACTGATATATCTCTGCTTTTGTAGCCTCCAGATCTGTCCACAGTTGTGTCATGATCAGGGCAGGTTTACATCTGTAGTTATGTAACTTATTCCCATGAATGTTTACACTGGTGTTCTGATAACTGTTGCCACTACTTGTGCAGTCCAGCTGTGATCAACACTCATGGATTCTTTTTCTGATCAGTTGCCATCTTTTTCTGCCAGCTAATACTTTCCAGCAGCATTACTGTGATACAACTGTAGTACTGTACATGTGTATGCACTGAACCTCAGACACTATCTTTCAGTCATTTGAACAGCAATTCAAAATTCTTCCTCAGACTGTTGCTCCATCTTTTATGACTTCTGCTCCTATGTTTGTATCATCAGAGAAGAAGTCTATTCAATTTTCAGTTTCCTCAAATGTGTTTGAATTAAGGACACTGAAGAGTACTAGAGCCAATATCCTGCTGTATTCCACTAGACACATTCCACACTGCCTTTTTCTGAAATTATCCCTGTCACCACAACTCTCTGCTTCCTACCTTCTAGCAATGCAATCAAAGTCAGTGTTGATACAATCCACGGTCCTTTCAGCTTTCTTAGCCTTCTGTGTGAATGGAGTCATAGGTTTTACTGATGTACAGTACATGACATCTATTAGTATTCACTTTTTACATTTTCCTGTGAATCCAGTTCCTAAAACTGGATCAGGTTTGTCTAATAGCTTCTTCCTACCATGCACCTGACTTTCCTGCTGCTACTGTTAGATTATCAAGTCTACAGTCCCCTGGATGTTTTCCGATACTTTCCCCGTACTAGTGTGTGACGGTTACTGTGTTCCACTCCTCTGGTGCCTCTGCTATCGCCAGTGATGTATTGAAAATACTGGTCAGAAGATCTTCTACTGTACTGATCAGATACATTAGGATAGAGGCAGCATACTTGGTCCTTTTCTTTATCCTCCCCAGTTACCTCTCATTGTTCTCCTTGTCCATTGCTCTTCACATTGTGCCATACCTTCTTCGCAGCAAAGCACTTTCCCCTCACTTGCCACTGTAATACCAAAATCAAAATATTCTTTCATTATCTCTGATTCTTTTCCAGTCTTTCCCTTCTTTCATTCATTCTGCTGCATTGCTAGATATGATTCTGTTCTCCCTTGATCCTTCTGTTAACTCCTTTTAAGTTAGTACTTTTAATGCCTTCACCACCTGTATTACCCTTGTGGTGTTCTCCTTGCACTAATCTTCTTTTACTCCCCCCAGGCCATCTATTCCACCTCTTATATAGTCTGTGTTTTACTTTGGTCAGAAACTTTATTACCAATTGTTGTTATTGGCCAGATCGTAATTCTGTTTATATTTCATAGGCTCATTCTAGGTATTTGTGATAGGTTGATGTGGTGTCTGGTTATGCAGCGATTGGCTGCATCAATTGCCTTTCCATTAGATGGCTTTGGCAGAGTAGACCTATGATTTGTCTGGGTCTATATTATCCATTCGAAACACGAAAACCGGGAGCACCATTTTGGCAAAACCAAATGGTCGAAAATGGAAAATGTCACGTGCGTAAACTGAAATTGCCATAGGGAAATTCTTCCCTTCACTTCAATGTAGTGTGACCTTGGAGTTGGAATATTTAATTAGGGGGGTGTGGGGGTGCAGGGGGGGGGCTTGCCCCCCTGCATAAAACAGTTAGACATTTGGTTTTGTAGTTTTGTTTTTTTCCAAATTCGATATTTCCGGTTTTTGCTCATTTGGTGTCACTCAACATGCTTTTGCTGTTTTTGTCTTTCGTTCTCATAATATAGACCCATTTTTCTAGTGCATACTTAATGTTTTTGGTTGTCTGTTCTCTGTTCTGCTTTGGATCGCTCATACCATTTATATTTTACTGTGATATCTTTTATATGCTGTGGTGAATATGCACCTTTTTAGTCTGGCTTTATATGAAAGGTAAAATGTAATGAAGGAAACATGCATTTTTCACTAAAGCGCATACAAGGGAATTCCTTTCTGTATGTTGAGGTTCTGGATCTTCCTGGATTATCCTTATTGGTTATTACATGTCTCTCATTCAGCTGACAGGATAATTTTATTTAATTTCTGATTGGAGACAGTATATATGTTTTGATAAGGGATTGAATGGAAGTTTTCCTGTTTCATATGTGTTGTATATTATATCACTTTTGATGTTCAACACAATCTCCTGTTTCACTTGGAGCTTCAAGAGACAGTTTGATTGGACCGATTTTATACTTGTGTCCAATCAAGTATTAAGAGGGTTTGGTTAGGAAGCTCTTTAGATTAGTAGATATTATAGGCAGATTTTTCTGCTATCCAGTTATGATGAGTTATTTTACTATACTCTTTATTGACTGGTTTTTCAAACATGAATATGTTTTGAAGTTTTTATTCTTCACTTCCAATTGGATTGGAAGCTAATATGTTTTTAACATTTAATTGTTTTTTTTAGCATGTGATTGTTTATCTGTTATTTGATTGGTATGTTTTGATTATAAATTTGTATTGTATGTTTTTTCTAATGGTTTGAAGAAGCGGTTTGTTGTACCGCAAAAAACGCTTACTGTCTATGTAATAAATTTTCTGCCTTGACAGCCATGTTAGCCTGGAATGTTATTTTTCTTTGTTGAATTTACTTTGCTTTTACTCCATGCTTTCGATCAGCAGTGTTGTTTTTTTGTATTTGGGACATTGTCAGATTTCTGCATGATATAGCATGCATGCCTAAGTCCTAGTGACTGCACATGTACAGTTACTATATGTTTATGATGGAGAATGTCATTCCATATTTAACCATCTGAAGATCATGATGCAGTACAGAATTTGTTCTCAACAGGGATGGAGGGCTACACAGTTTCGCACCTTAAAGTGCCATTGGAACCATTGTAATCCACTACCTGTACTTTATAAATTTGTCATTGTCATCCTTTGTTCAAATAAGGTGCCCATTGATACTCATCTCTATGTGGCAGGTGGGACACATGAGATCTAATATAGGCACTAATTTGTTGATGTTTTTACTGACATTTTTCAAGGAGTGTGATCATAGGTGGTGAATGAGAGGGTAGTGATCCTTCTGGAGCACAGAGGTGGTATGTGGAGGATACAACAATATTTCTGCCTCTCCTCCACCAGGATTTCAAGAAGAGGCTCTTGCAGAAGGTCTATGAAAGGCTTCAGTATAAAGATGATGCCAGGAATAGTTTGGGTAAGGTTGTCACATGTGCAACTGGCATCCTGCACACAGGGGAAGGGGTGAATGTCAGCATCACCATTATTGTGACATGAAGCAACTCAGTCCTCACCTCCTATGCCAATGGGAGGATGAAGTTAGGCACCTATGTACTGTAAGTACAGATGTTATAACAGGTCAGCCTGTAAACTGACATTATATGCTATCTACTCAGTTAATTATTTTTATGTCTGTAGCATGTAAAGAGATCAACAGGAATAGGCTGATGCACAAGAGCAGACTGAAGCACCTAAGAAAGAACTAAGGTGAGTATATATAAAGTCATATATTTATCTTTTAATACTGACAGTAGTAGGCATAAAATAATTGTATATCTTTCAGACATTCAAACTATCCTACCCAACCAGCCTTAGCTTCCTTCAGCCCACTCCAATTCCTACCCCCTTTATACCTTTCCTATCAAAATAATTCTCACTACCTATTCCCACACTAACTAAACCATCCATCATGTCCCTACAGCGCCTCCACTCTCTCACTCACAACATTCTACATTATACTCCACATCTACCTAACAACCCCACTGTTTCTCTTTCTTGCATTCCAAACTTCATATTATACTAAACTGTCTTACCTAATACAATCTTCTACACTTATCCATCGACTTACTAATAATGCCACTAACCAATTATTTTTAATTTCTCCATCTCTGTATAATTTCTCCTTCTTACAGCTCCTAAAAATCAAAATACTATCTTACACACTTCTCTCCCCCAAATGTAAGCAAAGATTCTACACTAATTACCACCATCATCCTCAGCTCACTCTATTGGCAAGAAGTATTCTGTTAGATGGAGACATTCACATCAGTCCTGCCCCTCTTCCTCTTCACTCTGCCCCACCTGCTCTCCATCCCAACTCTCCCCTCCTCCCACCATACACCACCCCCAATATATTCCACCCCCAAAATTTATCTTTCTACTCAATAAACATATGAAACCTTAATAAAACCACTAAACTCCAATCATGGATAGCCCACTACACTCTGCATATCTTAACCTTATCTGAAACATGGCTAAAGCCCCACATCTGAAACAATGAAATCTTACCTCCCAGATATAACATTTTTGACTAGATAGAATCCCCAAAAAAAGGAGGTAGAGTTGCCACTCTCTATTCTGAGCAACTTAAACTCTCTCCTATACCTACTGGTATCCCTAAGTTCCACCCAGCTGAACTTTTAATACTCAACTGTCACATAAACACCCATAAAAAATTGCTATAGCATCCACTTACATGGTACCAGGTAATGACATCCCCATCCTTGAACACATACTGTCATGGATTTCATGCAACATACCCCATGAAACAGTCATTCTTGGTGACATAAATATAGACTGGAAAATACTAACTACTGACTCCTCAAATATCAGCATAAATCTTCATGGTTATAATCAATGAATCAATAAAAAATACTAATACCAGCTCTATCCTAGACTGGATTCTTACAACTGATCCAAACCTCTACCATAACCCATATACTTTACCCGACTCCATAAGTGACCATCTCTTCACCCATATCCAAAGACACTCTGTCCAACCCTCTAGGTCTCACTTATACAGTGACTGCCACAAAGTATCCAGCTTTAATGAAATGCTGCAACATTTAACAATAGACTTTCTTCCATTAACCGGTCTTGCCTACATCACCTTCCCCTCAAAGAATCAGTATTAGAACTCAACCATATTTTCCTTGAAATCCTTAACTCTCTAGCACCATTAAGGAAAATTAGGATTAAAGCCAACTATACCCCCTGGCTTTCAAAAGACACTCGGTCCCTTATGCATAAAACAGTGTTTGGAAAACCTGGCTAAAAAACAAATCCCCTACACACCTCCAAAATTACTCAGAAACCTTACCATAAAGCAAGTCAACAAAGACAAGCAAAAATTCTACAGTAAGGTCCAAACCAACCACTAATCTAATCCAAAATAATTCTGGAGCACCACCAACAAAATTCTTCCCTAACCCCTACCCAAGCAACACTCCACAAGAACCTGCCATCCTTCTCAACTGTTACTTCATTGACTCTATCCACAAATTAACTTACAGACCATAATACCAATTCCCCAGCCACTTCTTCTACTTATACCAGTATAACCCCCTTTTCACTAAAAACAGCCCCTATAGCCTACATGAAACCACTCCTGCTCAAACTAAAACAATGTTCACCCTCTACTGATACCCTACCTCCCCCTCTTTCTCAAGCTTGCCACTGACTCTATAGCCTATCCTATTTATGTACTAGTAAACAGATCAATCCAAGAATCCACAGTCCCCAACATCTGGAAATCATTCAATACCATACCTTTACATAAAGGAGGAAACTCCACTAACTCTTCCTATTTCAGACCCATAGCCATTCTTTCTCCACTTTCAAAAATCCTTGAAAAATGCATACATACATAGATTCTCAAATTTCTAATCCAAGAAAACCTTCTGACCTCTACCCAACATGGGTTTCGGACAAACCACAGTACTACTAACACCCTTCTATATTTCACTCATTCAGTCACAGAGGCCAGAGACAATAACCACCTAGTATCCTGTCTATTCCTTAACCTCTCAAAAGCCTTTGATACAGTATCTCATTCTAAGCTACTAACAAGGCTATCTGATTTCATCCTCTCCACTTCCACTCTTCACTGGTTCTCCAGCTACCTTACAAACAGGCTACTGTCAGATGGCACACTTCCTACTCCCCTTTCCTACCTATCCAGACAGGTTCCCCATGGCTACATTCTGGGACCTTTTCTTTTCAACAACCTCCAATCATCCTGCTGCAGTTCCTCTCTTATACAACATGCTGACAACTCTACTCTCATCTCCTCCTCAGACAACATCACTCACCTTCAGTCTCTTACCCAAAACCCATTTTAATCACCAAGACTGAAAAACTTACAATAAAATAGCAAGATTTGCCACCTTACAATTCTCACCACTGTCTTGCTCTAAAGAAACTACAATGGCTTGAATTCTCCCAATAACTACTGCTGTCACAGTTACATATCACACACACCGTACTTAGTAAACCTACTGCCTGCCCTTCCATCTCCTCTGTAGTATCCTACTATACCCCTAATCGTTCACAGTGTAGCTTCCGACCAACATCTCCTCGATATTTACAAACCCAGCAAAAACATTGGCAAACTCTTATACAAATACTCAGTGTCCCGATTCTGGAACAGACCCCCCTCTAATGTAATAAATATCACACACATTAACAGTTTCAAAAAAGAGCTAAAAAAAATCCTAGTAAGATCATGGTCCTGCCCCTACCAAGACCCTCATAACCCCCCAATCACTCATAAAATTTCTTGTTTTTCTTTTCACACAGCTCTAATCTCACATGACTCTGTTTCACTCAAACTGGAGTCATATCAAACTGCAGAGCAACTGTAGTTAATCTGCAGCTACAATCTAAGCAAATATCTGAACTTACAGAGTTACATGAAATGTAACAACATCTGAATATAATTTTTGTATCTACTTTTCAATGTAACATCAATTGTATACAAGTTTTTGTTCCCAACTCTCGATGTTTATTATCTGGGTTAGTTTAATTAATTCTGTTCTGTTTTATGTGACCGCCCATTTTTATTCTGTTGTCAATCTGAAATGTATGTTCAGAATTTCTTGTATTGTATTGGAGATTTTCTCTTCTGGTCTCCACTGAAAATGAGCTTCTGGATAACTTGGACTGACTCCATTAACAAATGTCACATAAATAAACATTATTACCACATTTGTCTTTATTGGCATAGCTCAAAGGTAGCAGTATGACTGTGCAATGTTAGAAGAATGATTCTGTCTGCCGCCTCCTGCCTTGATGGACAAGTGGGTCTTCATGTCAAATGTTTCTCTTCTTTTATTGTGAGGCTGGCTGTGTGTTTAATTGCCCCTGCCTCTGTATATATATGGCTACATTTGAAAACCTCGAACCGCTGAAATATTGAACACCATATGGTCGAGACCATATGATCGATATTTCAGAAGATCGATAATTTTAAATAGTAAAAAACACACAAAAAAACAAGAAGACATTACTGCAGGGGGGCTGCACCCCCCTGCACCCCCATGGGTGGGCTGTGCTGCCCCAACCCCCTACTTAAATATACCAACTCCGAGATCATGCTTCCCTGACAATACAGCACAGAATGGGAAGTTTTCCTATTCCCTGCTGTAGTCCGATCTCGAAGTTGGTATATTTAAGTAGGGGGGTGCCAATTATATATACTAGCTCCAAGATTGTACAATATAGGGGTAAGGGAATATTACCAAACCATTTGAATTGTTCGATCTTGCACACTTTATCTACTTAGTTAACCAAAGTCTATCAACTAAGCAGATGCTGACAAGGCCATATATATATATAAGTTGTGTGCTTTATCACTGCACACATTTCATTGCATGCTGAAATGCTAGTATTTTTCGTAGGTGTATACTTGGTCAAATTATATAACAGTCAAAGTTCATTAGTCATTGTTACATAATTCCACGACTTTCCTCCATTTTTCGAGTTTGTGTGATGAGTCTGGGGCTGGAGCCCCCATATTGGCAGGGGTGAAACCCCCCATAAAAGTTGTTTCTTTGTTTTCTTTTTTTTTAATAGCAAATGTGCCCTGCTGGTTTACATTTGCAATAACTTTTTTTAGAAGATTTTAGTGGTGATTAATTGCAACTGCTGACGAGTTTGTTCAATGTTCTTGTTTCATTCGAACTGATGATTATTCATAACATACACACCAAATACAGAAGTTCATAAAAATGAACATTCGATACTTTGAAATGACGTCATACTGCCTGCGTACTAATTAGGTTAAAATGTTAAATCTGCTGATCGAATTCAACAGATTTGACATTTAAGCACAAAACAGATAGTGGTCAGCAAAACGGGATACTTAGACAGAGTATATGAACACAGTTCCCACAAAAACATCCACAAGATCACTCAATGACTGAGAAAATAACACCCAATATCTATAAAAGTAAAAAACTTGAACAAATTTATTGGTAAGCGCATTCGTGATGTAGATACATCACTTCATCAGACCTATAACTGACACAACACTAAGTACTTTCCAGTTGTGTTGTGTCAGTTATAGGGTCTGATGAAGTGATGTATCTACATCACGAAAGTGCTTACCAATAAATTTGTTCCAGTTTTTTTAATTTTATAGATATTGAGTGTTAGATTCGACATTTATGTTGAAAATTGATCATGATGACAGTGTAGGTGCAAATGAAAGTTAAACACCTACACTGTCATTCATGTTTTAGTAAGGGGTAAAACCCCCCTTCACACCCCTGTGGGGGAATGCCCCCCACACCCCCTGCAAATGAAATATTCTAACTTTGAGATCGCACTACATTCAGAACATTTTCTGAAGAAGTTTTTATGAAAGTGGCAGTTAAAAGGTTATTATGCTAGTTTCCTGATTTTTGGTTAAGTTTTCTTCATTATTTAACAGTTTTTGTTTTTTTTTGGTCATGATTTCTGTTAAGAGTTTAGGTTTTGCCATTTTTTTAGTTATATGCTTTTGGGAGACTTGTTGTACTGTTTTGCAAATTTTAGCCAGGCCTGGATGTTTTTCTATGTAAGAAAAGGCTTCCATCTTGCAACCCTACCCCATAGCTCAGACATATGGAGAATATGAAGATTGTTATCACATGTAGTACACAATCAGTACTTGCCAAAAATTCCTGCAGCTCCTTCAGTGTTGCTGTAGGTCTCTTGGCAACCTCCTTGACCAGTTTTTGTCTTGTCTTTTCATTAATTTTGGAGGGACGTCCAGTTCTTTGCAACGTCACTGTTGTCCCATATTTTCTCCACTTTTTGATGACTGTCTTCAGTGTGTTCCATGGTATATCCAATGCTGTGGAAATTTTTTTGTACCCTTCTCCTGACTGATACCATTCAACAGTGAGATCCCTTGGATTCTTTGTAAGCTCTCTTTGAACCATGTCTTTTGCTGTAGTAGGCAACTGAGTAAATGTCAGTAAAATCTTACTAGGACAGCTGAACTTTATTTGGGGTTAATCAGAGTCTCTTTAATTGATGGCAGGTGTGTACTCAAGAAGACTGAATGCTGTAATTAAATCAAAAGGTGCTTCAGCAAAGTATTAGTTTAAGGGTGTGCACACTTATTCAACCAGCATATTTGTATGTTTTTTATTTTTTATATTTTCCCCTAACATACATACATATATATATATATATATATATATATATATACATATTCATTTATATATATATATATATATATATATATATATATATATATATATATATATATGAGGTTACTGATTTTATATTGCTATTAAATGTGCATTGTTTAACTGTATATTTACTGACATAATGTAAGAATGCAGCCTTCATTGTTTTTGTATTTCTTTTCCCTGTCATGCTTTGTTGCTATCCTTTCTCTATATTTCTTTTAATATCATATGCAACATGCGATATGGCAACCTGCATCTGTCTGTCCAACAAGGTCTTTCATCCCCCAAAGACAACAATAACAGTCCCCACTGCCAACAATACCACCAGCTGTGTGAACACCCAGCATGTCTGGGTTCCTGCCAGGTACAGTTGCCTCCAGACCTCCTGCCCTACCTATAACACCTGCATCAGGTAACTTTACATCAGTGGTACCCACCAGTAGCAGTGTGAATGTAGGTTACACCTTTGTCATCCACCAACTGCTAGCAGACATTATGGGGATCGTCAACAGGAGGTTGGATGTCTGCATCAGCCATATAAAGACCATTATCTGACAACTTGTTGATTTGCATCCCTGTCCAGCACTGACTTCTCTTTCTGAGCCAGGGTCCGTGGTGACAGTAGACAAGGTGACAGGTAATCTCTCACTAGTTCATACCATCTGTGATCACCTAGTCCTATCCCATGACCTGATGTTCCCCTCCCTTTTTTGTCCATGACCACTCTTGTTGATGTTACAGTACCCCCCTCAGCTCTGCATTCCATCTGTCTGATGTCTCCTGCACTCCTGTGTTCCCTTTCAGTTATTGCTTTACCCCACATCCTGTCAGTCATGTCCATATTTCCCTGCAATCTAACCTACCCCTCTTACTTTTCTCTTACTTCCCTTGCTTCTTTTCCTCTTATCTTAAAAAAGAAAAATGGGCACATGCCCCCCCAAACAAAAAAAAAATAAGGTATACCTCCGACACATACTTCTCAACAGTGCAGATATTTGCAGAATGTGTACATTTGGTTCATATTTTTGGTGTGTTCCTCATAATACTTGTATTTCTGACAACTGAAGCTGGAAGTCAGCAAATAATGACAAACATTTAAATTTCAAAATTCATATCCTTCAGAACCTACATGATAATGCAAAATCTGTTATTCCAGACAGTTTCCAGATTTATAGGAGCAGTAAATAGAATCACTTGGACCTTTGTCTTATCAATATGTTTGGCTTTATCATGAATTCTGCAGCAAAAGAAGTTGAGAGGTTTGCTTCTTCTTTATCTCCATCTGGCTCATCCCTTATTAGCTAACCTCCTAGTCTAACCTCTACCTGCTACCCCATCCTACACACCCATTTCCAACTTTTAATCTGGTTGAAACATAGATAGATGCATCACACACATGGCCAAAAAGGGCTTCCAAATAGACTACCTTTTTATGATTGTACTGTGCACAATGGGTCAAGAAGACCAGTCTCGATGCCCATGTAAAACCAATACGTAATGGGACTGCCTGCTATGTAGCAACAGAAGTACACATGATGTCATGTCCTATGTAAAGTGGCATTGGCTGCCGTCTGTTGCCATTATGAGTGTCATTATGCAGCAGTTAGAAAATAACAGTAGGGTAAAGCTTACACCTTCAGCCTCACTGCTTCCGTTTGCCATATTTAAAATAAGGTATTCAGTTTTGCATGGAAAGGGTGTCACATTACCTGATGTAAGGGTTAGAAGCTAGGTGCTGCCAATCATTGAGACAACTAGACTGTTCCCAGCAGGATCCTAACTGGCTGCAATTACAATTAACAACGGCATAATACTTAATGGTTATAACTTTACTGGTTGCCATGGATGTACGTTTTGTCCATTTTAAATATCACTTCACATATAAGTTGATGTACTAATGGATGTTAATAGCCAGTATGAATAAGTCTATGAAATATCTATATAAATTAGGCACTAGTTTCACAGAATGACAATGCAGCACATACTCTATAAACTATTAACTACGAATAGCAGAAGATATGCAAAACAGGGATGAAAAATGAGACCTACCCTGCTTTAGCTTGGCCAAACAGCCTATGGCATACATTTGTGTTCCCCAGCTCAAGTGAATTGACAATGAACTACGTGTTAAAGCATATATAAATAATGCATGTCATGTGAACTTGAGTTCAATCTGATGAATTTCTGTTCAGGATAAAAGCATTTATCTATTTAGGATCTTTTATTTTTCAGTAGAGAAGTATCAGCTGCTAAACACGTTACAATTGCTTGATTCATGGTTCTGCTTTCTTGAGTTTAAGGAGGCTCAGCCAGGATCTTCGGTTCTCATGAGGTGCTGGTTTTCCTGTTGCTTTAATCTTCTTCTCCTCAAGGGTGGGAGAGATCTTATCCACTAATGTTAGAAAACTATTGTACCTCACTAAAATGATCGGTATATATATATATATATATATATATATATATATATATATATATATATATTTATATGTATATAGGTTTACTATTGAAATTGTGAAACTGCATCGGTTGACTGATCACAATGTCAACCCGAAATGTTGAATACGTACCGTCAAGTCGAAAATGAATACATCGACATCTGTAGCTCAATGTATTCGACAGAGCAGGGAGGTGATGTTAATCATCCATGCTATGCACCTTAACATACCGTTATACTCTACAGTCAATGGTACATTTCTTTCACTGTTTTGCAGGGGGCCAAGCCATCCTGCACCCCCACACCGCCTGCAAATTATATATACCAACTCTGAGATCACAGTACAATGAGGAAATGGGTTAATTCCCTGTTTATCACTGAACCGCAATTTCCACTTAGAATGCGCAACTCAGATAATCGAACTACACTACCCATTCTCTGTAGTGTAGTTGATGTTTTCTCATTTGGCATTCTGCCCATTAAAAAAGTGCCTTTCGAACACAAGCCTTTGACTGCAGGCACTTTACAATTTCAGTAGTAAATCTATATAAAATATAGATAGGTAGATATAGATAGATACATACAGATACATAAAATAAAGATAAATATCTATATCCAAACATATATAGATTGATAGATGAATATCTATATTTGTATCTGGGTCTATATTACATTACTGAGTTTTCAGAAACATAAAATTCATATGGTTGGGCTCAGATGTTCGAGTTTCTGAAAACTTGAACAACCCCTATCCCGAAATTTACATTTTTGCAGTGGTTGGGGGGCACATCCCCTTACAACCCCATGCCCACATATTATATCGATCAACTCTGAGATTGCTCTAAGTGAGGAAAAGGCTGTGCTTTCCTGAAAAAGTCCCAGCTCAAAATTCCAGTTGAAACCAAGACCAATAGGGGAACAAACCTCAGAATTAGGGACTGACTCCAACTTTACTCCAGAGTCTTAAAAAGCCACCAGACCATTCAACAGGCATTGCACTAATACAGATCCAAAGATCTAATGTCTGAAACCTAAATGTCCATCTTCACGCAATGACTTTCCAAATGGTTTTCCTGAGACTACAATCCATGAGCATCAAATTAATTATGAGGTAAAACTGAAGAAATATTACAGCTGGTAGACATGACTGTAACCCCTCATCTATTGATATAAAAATGAGGCCATTCCAGTTCTCCTGTAACAAATCTGGCAAAAAAAAAATGACAGTTGGAATACCAGTGAAGTGTTCATAAACAAACCTACACAAACAGAAATGAAAAGAACTCAAAAGCAAAACACAGCACAACTACATCCATCCTAGTGAAAATTATAACAGCAGCTAAAATCAACACAAAGAATAGAAATGGAGCACCAAAACAATATCACTAGCAGATTAAGCCAAATAATTATAATACACTGACACCCTGACTACTAGACACAATAATCCCAGAAGGAAACTACAAATTTAATAAGCTGTAAATAGAGTGCCATAAAAGAAAAAACAAACTAAAGAATCATTATTGATGAAAAAGCCACTGACCAGAATTGGGAAGAATCATTCCATCAGAATGATCGCTGAGTGAGCAGACAAAGTGAATGATTCCACAGCTGCTTCACTAGTTCATGCAAACATGCCCCCTTACAGTCACATAGATCCCCAGACCCTTCCATGTATCATGATGTTGCATCTATAGCACACACTACTACGGGACTCCAGAACAAGTGAATCCATGATACAAATGCAACTTGACTTCCTAAACTAGAATTTAATCTTGTCACTATGTTATAACCATGTTACAGTTTTTGATGCCTACACATCTCCTGTGTTTCTTAAAAGTTTGATCGAACATCCACATGAAAGACTGAACCATCCATACAATCATATTACTTGTTTTCCTTTTCTGCTCTTAATATGCCTACTTCTTCAGAATAGTATAATCTTTAAAAGAAATCATTGCTTTTTTATAAAAGATAGAAGTTTTGACTTGATTGACCTATGTGCCTAGATGGCTTTTTTATACAACTAGCATGTTTAGTTCTGCAACATAACTCCAAATTCAGACATCAACAATAGACTTAGCAAACTGAATGTAAATCACTTCTTTGATAGATGGGTTGCCAAATGGCTCACAAACTGGACACACACTATCAAAATGTGAGACTCCACATCAACTAGCAGACCTGTTACCAGCAGGGTGGCACATGGGTCAGTGCAGAGCCCCCTACTATTTGGTATGTACTTCTCAGATGTTTAGGTCAAAACTAAGGGGTTGTGGCTGACCAAGAAAAAAAATGGAACTCTGTCCCAACTAGCATTCAAAACACATCATCCAAAGCCTCCTTTAAAGACCTCATCAGGCAACATCTCAAGCAAAGTTGGCAGTGTCATGATTGTTCCCCAGGCTAGTGAAAGCGGATAACATATACATACTAAATCTAGAGCACTTGATAATAGTTTTCAGTCTTACTCACAAACACTGGCTAATCTACCAATGTATGTACTGTACCTGTGTACTATGTATGTATTCTACCTATGTTCCAAATTTCAGTTGTACACCACAAATCTATTAATTAACTTTATTTTTAAAATTAATATTTTTTTGTTTGTTCTCTCCACTGTAACTGTTTATGTGTCGCATACCACTGTAAAAACATGTCTCTTGTAATTGGTGTGTATACTGATCATGTCTAAATAACTAAATGTGTCTGTAATTTTTCTTTGTGGAGCTTTTCTCCCCGAGCCTCTGCTGAAAAAGGGCCTTTTCGGCTCAGTCAGACACCCCCGGTTAACAAATGTAAAATAAATAAATAAATAAATAAGTTTGCAGATAACTGCAAACTAGGTGCAATCATTAAATCCCCAAATTATGCCAGTATACTCCAGGAGGGTCTCACATAGACCAATGACTGGTGTATTAGTCATGGTGTCAAACTGAATGCAGATAAATGTATCATCATTCCCTTCAGCACAAACAGTGTCCCTTCACACTATCAAATCAACAGCAATATCCTAAGTACCAACAAAGTGGTAAGGGACCTGGGATCACAAGTTGACTGTGACCCTGACTGTGTCCCTAACTTTGACCACCATGTGTCTACTGTAGTAAGGAAAACTTTCTCCGTAGCACACTTGATTAGTAAAAGCATCACCTCAAGAGCAAAAGAGGTTATAACCCCTCCATACTCAGCACTTATCGGCCCATAATTGAGTATAGTACCATACAAAGCACCTACAGCAATTAGAGAGACCTCAGAGGTTTCTTACAAAGACAGTCAAGGGGCTCCAACATGCGCCTTGCACTGACCAACTAAAGTCCCTGTCACTGTACTTCATATCATATAGACCTGTTAAGGGAGACTTACGCCTGACCTACAGAGCAATCCAAGATCCAAACCTAATGAACTTGCTGCATATCCATAAATCAAACAGGACTAGGGCTTCCCATTCCAGGGACATAAATGTGGCCTGCAACTTAAATAGGACATGCTAGAGGGACAGATTTATCTCCCAGTGGCTGCCATGGCTTTGAAACAGGCTACCGATTCATGTGAAACAGAGCACCTCTATGACATAGTTCAAGAGGAACATGGACAAGTGGATGGGGCACTGTAAATTCTTACCAGGGATAGTGACCACAACCCTCCTGGACATGGGCAGTCAACACTAAATGCAATCTTAGGTATTGACTAGCATTTCTATGGTATTACAATGTGATGAAATGGCTAGGCTTAAAATGACGTCCGGGTTAATAGCCAAGTAATTTCCTATGATCCTATGATCCTATTCCATCTTTAAGACAGATATTAGAGACATTGTTGAAACTTAGATATCCTTTTACATTATCTGTTCTCCCAGTCATGGCAGAACTACCTCATTTTCCTTCTATTATCCCTTGCTGCACAAACTTGTTGATGTACAGCTACATAAAAACTGCCTGTGATTTGTGCATTTTGTAGAGATACTGTTAGATCATGGCCATATGTAAAAACGACATCCTTCTTCATTTTCTCCAATTTCAAATGCCATACACCATCAGTAGTGGGATAAACTTAGTATGTTGTGTTCAGTTGTTATATGTCGGCAAAAAATGCTGTTTTGTTGGCCCCTGTGAAATATTTATAACATTGTTTTAGCAAGTGATTTTCTTGAATATTTTTGAAGTATTACAATATCAAATAATTTTGGAATGATTTAAATATCTCCAAAGTATGTGTAAATATGGAATTGCACACTTTTCTGTTTCATATTTTGGATGTTTGGTGCAGAACACATAAAGACACACTTATTTTGTTACTTTTTTTGGCAGACCACTGCTAGAAAAGGTAGCAAATAAATATATAGTGCATAAAAGCAGTGGATCCTAGACAAAATACAAAGACAACTACAGAGCTGGAACTGAATGGCACAAAAGATAACACCTAATGAAAATAAGTATGTATGATTGTTTCTTTAATTGTTTATTTATTTATTTTTGCTACAATGAGTTAATATGGAAAATAAATTATATTTTCTCTAAATTACAAACTACCATAAAATATTAGTGAACCCCCCGGTATCCATCTGATTGACTTTGTTCTCGGAAATACATACTATATAAAAAAAATGAAAATTGCCTCTCACAATTGTTTTTTTTTTTTTGTTAGACCACAGTAACTGATCTTTTCAGGTATCCAGATAAGGCTAGTGATAACTGGTGTGAGAAGTAGCAAAGACAAAAGAAGGGTGGCTGAGAGTAAGATGGATGGATGTCATTACTGAAGTAATGAATATGAATTTGCAAGAAGCGAAAGAAACACTGTTGGCAGACAGGCCTTGTGTGCCAAAGCCCCTGAGGTCACAAAGAGTCAGACCTAACTAATTTACAAAACAGCAGAAGCACTGGCCACTTACTCTTTCTGTCTATATCCATATATTGATGAGAGCTGAATGCCCTCCAGAACTGTAAGGACTGCTTTTGTGATTATTCAGATGATAACTACATGTCTCAAATAATAAACAATATTTCCTCCAACTGCTAATTCCACATACATTCCTTCATACATTTAGATAAACAAAAGACAAGGAAAAACAAATGCAAAAACGTCTGTATTCAGCAACACAAATCTGAAAAAAATGTAAAATTTTAAACTAATAGAATCTTGTACGTTGACTATTTTTGCAGTGGAGAAGCCTCCCTACACCCCAACACCCCAGCATTCATGTTGCATATGTATATAGTCTGAAATCATAGTAACTTGCAATGCATGTTAAAATGCAGAATTTCATTATTTCTTTCGACTTTCACTTTGAGTAACGGCTGTTACAGAAAAGCAAAACAAAGAGTACAAAAGTGAGGAAATCACTTCAGAAAAAAATAAATTTTTAGTGAAACAATCTTCAAGCAAAACTAACATGGGTGTAGCAAAGTCATCCAAAAATTAATTTTTCTTCAGGCAGAAAATCTAGTACAGGACAGGTTAAGCAATAAACAGGTATGCAGTTTGCCATAAAATAATATTAGGTGTTCATCTGGTTATCACTCCAAGGCATCTATAAATGATCCAAAGGGCAGTGGACAAAGCTTTACACAAAGCAGTATAGACAATGCATGAAGTGTGACACTATTCTCCCTGATAAGGGAGCTGTCTAAAGATTAAAACCTCTTATGTGCTACAGGGGTTGTGCCAGCTTTTCTGCCATGCACAGAAGTGCTGACTGATTGCTTGTGATAGCACCTTGACATGACACCTTCCTGATATTTCAGCCTAGACACTTTACAACACATTAAACATTACTTTTTGCAGTTTGTATACACAGTTTAATTGTGAAAGAATAGAATAACACATCACCCAGTCCAGTGGTGTTAAGCAAGAAGTCTTAATTTAAAAAGAATACTCCAGTTTTCTTAAAGATGTTTCTGCTAATCTCTTGTTTGGAATACTTAACAAAATATGCTCATGGTCATCTTTCATTAGGATTCTAAAGCCATGCATTAGAACATGCAACTTTACAACAGTATAAGAGGCAATGCTTCTTCTCCCTCCACCTCAGACTTCATGATACAATCAGATTCTGATGGATCGTGTTGCTTACAGGGACCCCACTGTATAAAGTTATTAAAGCAATAACCCATGGCTGGATATGGGTAAATCCAGCATTACCCAGACCCAGCCACGTGTTATTGCTATTATACAATCGCATAATTTAAGAAATATACTTACTTTTCTTAAATGATGTCCTTTTATAACAATGCAATGGTGTTCTTCTACTTTCATTTTGTGCCTTGGAGCTTGCTTGATGTACGGTGCATGCATATGGGACTTACGTTACCATGCTTGTACAGTACATCCATGCTTTGGAAAGAGCATCAACTACTGTACAAAATACAGAGATGTACTACACACACACACACACACACACACACACACACACACACACACACACACACACACACACACACACACACACACACACACACATACACATATGCACACAGTATACGCATACATATTTTAAGTGCCACTCAACAGATGGTTTGCAGCATAGTTGGTGCTAAGATATTCATATCTCATTGGACAAAACATTTGGTATACCAGATATTACCAGATAAGAAAAGCTGAATGTTTCAATAAATTAACAGAAATTTTAAAAATGGCTAAAGGTTCCTTCACACTAATGAAAGTGATGTCCGCACCTCGTGGACAGACTTCTGTCTAGCATCTACCTACAGCATGCATGCTTGTCACTGATTGACTTGCAAGCAACATATCTGTTTGGCTGAGTTACAAAATATATATCTGTTTGTGTATATTTGGCAAGGCTAGCTGTTTGCTTCCATGTGACAGAAGACGATATAATTTGCATTCATGTGGATTTTCTGAGGATTAAAAAAAAATGACTGTAATCTTTATCATTCTTACTCATGCCTTTGTCATAACTTTCAATGAATAAGGGACAATTCTCAACTGAATCATTGACCCATTTAAAATATTAGTACTATTAACTTCAGCCTTTGCCAGAATAATAGACTGTGAAGTAATACATATTTTCTGAAATAAGATAAGTGTATAAAAATCTATCTAGGCATTCTGCAAAAATATGTACAGATGAGTGTTATGACTGGAAGTTGTATATGCAGATAAGAAAGTCCAACCACTTAATGATACTTAAGTGGACGGACTTTTCCTGTTGATATATTCTCTATTTACAATGGACATGCTGGTTGGGCTGACCAATCAGTGTGTTCATTTTTGAATGTTAATGGCCAGTCATTGTATAATATGATTTTAATAATGCATTCTCTAGGCACACAAAACATGGCAAGAAAATATTTAGCTTATTGAATAATGCAAAAGAGTAATTCCTTATCTGAATTGTAGCCTTGCACTGTATCCTGTGATTATCTATGTATTTATTGGAATTTACATGAATATGACAAGCTTCTTATGGTATCATTTGTTAGTCTTCCTGCACAAAGCAGATGAGTTTTATTTTATTTTTCCAATATTCTTTGAACTATGAAGCAAATTATCAGATTACTGTCCCACATATCAACAATATATTTTAATTGCAGTGTGTGATTCCAATATTATATATTTATATTCTATTCTTATAGCATGCTGCACTCTGTTTTGTTGGCTTGAACTTCTAATCGTTCTTCTGACATCATTTCCTGTTACAGCTGCGTCTTTTAGTCATATCAGTTTTGAAATTACTTGTATAATTCCATAAGACCATTTTTATATATTTCATTCAACAGCATATCATGTGATAGTATTTAGGACATTTTTCCCAGAAGTTAGCTTTGCTTTTGAATGCAAGCCTTGCTTAAAACTTTAGTTTTCAGCTTAATGTATCCATGACTACAGGATATCAATCTATTTTGCAGTTTATAGCCTCTGTGTTCTGCTAATTCTTCATTTGTCTTCATTTTCCCTGCACTTTAAGAGGTATTTCAAAAATGCAGACAGAGTTCATTGATTACTCATCTCTGGTCTATTGTTTTTGTTCCTACTTTTACTGAACACAAACAATTAGTAACAATACCCTGCAAGTGAATGTTATCCAATGAAAACCAATTTGGAATCTTCAGCTTCTCAATCCTGTTATTGATCTAGACATTTTATAAAGTAACATAATGCTATCTGCTACTAAGCTGTACAGTTATTTACATCATAGCTTCTTTGGAAATAAATGAAACGTGCTATTCAGTCCTTTAAAGCAATCAGTAAGTTCATAGCCTGTATATAGCCAAGAAAGTCAAGAAGAAATATTAAAACTTAACTCTGTACATAATGAGGCACAGTATAACATATTTTTAGCATGCAAACTGTATGCTATAGGAATCGTTTTTCTTAAATAATGGATATAAGTCAATTCCCTTACTAATATTGTGGTCCGTGTTAAGAAATGATGTGTGCACATGAAATGGGTTTAGTTAATTATCCAAAGCAGCGGTGTTCCAGTTTGATAAAGAAATGATTGAGCAATAACCCAGAAACCAGCATATATGTGGACTACATGTGGTGTATAGCTGTGGCTTTGATTTTAAGCTGCTTGGTTTCTGGTTTTAAATATTTGAGGACCATGGTTTTGTAATTGCAATCTCAGCACCAACTAGAAATTCAAATCAGATGCATCATTTAGAGTGGTACATTTTTGTCCTAGCTATAAGACATGAATGCCTTATCATGAAAATGCTTAGGAAAAAAAGTTGTCTCTATTGAGATCTATGTTAGATTATTGAAGTTCCAAAACTTCAAAATTCATATGGCTGAGACCATATGATCAAAGTCTGGAAATCTGAACATTAAAACACAAAAAATAAAAAAACAAAAAAAATATATTTTTAATGTTTTTGCAGGGGGCAAGCCCCCCCCCCCCTGCATGGGCTGACACCCCCTGCTTATTAAATATACCAACTCTAAGATCACATTACATTGTGGAAAAGGGTAAATTTCCCATTCTGTGCTGTACCGTGATCTCCATTAAAAACATTTGAAATTTCAAAACTTCTATCTTATGGTCCCGACCGTGTAAATTTCAAAGTTTTGAAACTTCAGAAATCTGATAGGATCCCTCAATTAATACCTCTCAACTTCTAAGCATTAAACATTATAACAATTGCCTTTAAAACCAAAGCAGACAATGTTTTTAGACTCAAATGCTTTCAGCTACAAGACTCCATGAAATTAGTGATAAAAAATCCTTGTATATGATTAATTCAGTTATTTAATAATATCTGTACATTTAAACAGGTCATACTTTGTGAATAAAATCAGTAAGGGAAACACCTAGTATATACATGTTGATTGAAATTAATAGTAGCAAATTAATTGGTATTTGTTTGTTTCATTAGGTTTTGGATAGTGAAGACCTGGTAATATAAGCCTGAGTCAAAAACAAGCTATGTAGCAGTGAAGGTTGTATATTAGGTAAGGGGATGCAGACAGTGATAAGATGTGGAAGGCTTCCCCTACCACACAATTTTCTTATTTTGAGTCTATTCTCTAAACCCTTTCCAAACTATCTGGTGTCAGTGGTAAGAAACTCACTAAGCATATCCTAACTGTTTAAATACTAAATCATATCCACCTTTATAAATCATGGTTATTCTTGGCATTGGTTAGAGCTATGAACTTATCTATTGTGGAATACTGAACCAAGAAGTGAAACACCAAACTCCTGTTATTTTACAAATCTCCCATGCACATAAAACCTGACGCATTAAATGACACATTCCAGAATATTTTTTGCAAACATTACAGCAGATGGCCTAAAATAGATGACTGGTGAATGTGACTTTCAGTCCTCCTAAGTTTAATGTTATCTGATTACAATACCTGGATAAATATTTGAAAACAAACCTCACCTCATCAAATCATTACATCTTCCAAAACACTGAAACACTGCTAAAGAAACTACATTGGTTGAACTCTACCAAAACACAACAGATTGTGAACTTAGAAAATGATAATATGGACTGGTCAGTTGTTTTACAGTGATAAAAATAAATAATATCCCATGACTCTCCATCAATCCCTTTGGTTTAAAAAAGTTAATTACTGATCCAGAAAAACTGAGAAAAGTTCTAAGAGACATAACATTCTTGCTGGCACAGATAATCATGTCCTCTCAGTAGATATACTTTCAGATTGTGTTAGCAGCTGCTCCAATCTATATGAAATAAGATAAAACAAGAACAGCTATAGAAACCTTACTTGCTTACAACAGATGTGAGAAAACACCCTTCTGATTCTTCAGCTCTCTGATTCAACAGTAGAACTGGATCCCATATAAATATCTCCCTCGAGATAAAGCTTTTATCTACTTTATTCAGAAATTCCTTAATGTTTTTCTCACTCAATTGTCTAAAAAAAGTAAGTTAAACACATGTGTGTCCTCCAATACTAAAGTCATACTGGTACAAATGGACAAAACCTGGGCAAAATGGAAAAAGTATTAAGTACAGAATTCTTAAAAATTAAGTAAAAAACTTAGTTCTCAAGAAAAAAACTTTCCATAACCTCCAAGTTGCAAACAACCACAACTACAAATTGTTCTGGAATAACATTAATAAGCTACTGAAATTAGGCAAACCTATAATACCAAGCCCTTTTCCCTATGCTATTAATTAAAATAATGCATATAAAATAAATAATACTTCCATTCAAACTACTACAACTCTTCTACACTAGAATAACCTGTCAGGCGACAACACCAAAATTAATTTCATCCCGTGATGTATTGCTCACAGACCCTATCCCACTGATTGTATCAAAACAATTTCTAAGAAAACTGAAACCCACCCCATTAACACCTGACCTTGTTCATCAAGAATGTCTTAACACTGCAGTCCAGTCAGTAATGTATTCTGTATATACTTATCAGTAGATCTACCATAGAACAATATGTACCTAAGCTGTGGAAGCAGTCCCATATTATTTCAATTCACAATGAGAGGAATGACTATGACCTCTCAAATCTTACAACTATTGTGATTTGCATCCCTCTTTCAAAAATTCTAGAAAATAGTTATATAAAATGGGTCTATATTAGAACATCTAAGTTTCAAAACTTCGAATGTTCTAATATTGACCCCTATTCAGCAAAAGCTGAAAACATCGAACATACAGAACAGCAAATTTTTTCCTAGGGGAAAAATTTGCTGTTCCAAAACACATACACACAACACAAGCACACCAAACAAACAGCAATCCACACACATACACCTAAAATCTTACACCTAACCCTACTCTAAACTGTACACACACCACTAACTATCTGCTTACCTTAACCCAAACCCTAACCCTAAGGTCAGTCACTATCGCACACTCACCTCACCTGCGCCCTAACCCTAACTCACCTACTCCACCCTAACCCTCACATCCACACAATTGCACACTTACCTGACCCGCGCCCTAACTCTAACTCACCTAACCCGCCCTAACCCTCACGTCCACACAATCGCACACATACCTAACCCGTACCCTAACCCTAACTAACCTAACCTGCACTCAATCGCACACTTACCTGAACCTGACCTCTAACTTTCCACCACATCGCTGAAAATACTGAAGCAACAGAAACAGAAAACTGAATTCTTTCCCAAGGAAAAAAATCGGTTTTCTGTTGCTTCAATATTTTCAGCTTTCGCTGAATAGGGGTCGATATTAGAACATTCGAAGTTTTGAAACTTCGATGTTCTAATATAGACCCTATAAAATGACTAGTAAACCATCTTACTAATAACAACCTCCTATTCCCTATCCAGTACAGTTTCAGTCCTAGTCACTGCAGTGACACAGCCATTATATCTTTTTAAAATGCTTTTCATCTTAATAATAACTGTTTCACTTCTGACATTTTCCTTGTCATGTATAAAACATTTGGCACTGTCTCCCATAGTCTTCTTGAACAAATGCATTTATCAAAATCCCTTCTCAAATGTTTTGTAGTAAGTGGAGGCTGCCACTCACGCGTGTGCTCAAATATGAATCTGGACATCCAGCTGCTACATCTTACCTGAGCATGTTATTTGAGTTTGGGTGAAGTAAGAGCAGCAGGCATGGGGAGAGAGTGAGATGGAAATTTTAGGGTTAGCTAGTGGGAAGGGAGTTTTAGGGTTTGGGAGCAGGAATGGAGTTTGAGGGTTAGGGATTAAGAAAGGAGTTTTAGGTTTAGGATATTAGTTTTAGAGTTAGGTAACAATTGTAGAAATTTAGGTTTAGGGAGGGGGACGAGTTTGGGGTTTAGGGAGTGATCAGGGACTTAGAGTTGGGGGTAGAAGAGTTTTAGTGTATAGAAGCAAAAATTCAGACTAATAAACGGGTGGGAGTTTATAGCTTGAGTTAGGGTTTTAGTAAAGTTATGCAGTTTTCTAGGATTCAGTGTTGTGAGAGCCTATGTATTTATGGAGATCGGACTAGTGGTCGCTACCTGCTTTTGGGGTAAGGGTCTATGAACAAGTGTGACACTAGCTGCTACAATGCAGGTACCTGAAGTAGACCAAGCTGAACTGGATACTGCCTATTAAATCTTATAACAATTGATATGACTCCTATACTGAATTCATGTAACTGAATTATAGAACTGAAATCTCAACGAACTTAGAAGGGAAATAAAATGTAAAACTCTTTTACACTAACCTGTGTATGTATGTAAGAATGCAAACTATATGTATACAAAAAATGATCTTGTGACTGTATCATGTGAGAGTCTATGACAAAGGGCCTTGTTATACATTTGCCCAAGGTGATGCTCTCAAATGTTACAAGCATTTGCCATCCATGTCTGCCATAGTACCCCTGCTTTCTCCATCACTCCCGCCCTCCTTCCTTTCTTATTCTGTTCCTTCCCCTTTGCTACATTTAAACTATCTCACCTCAATTTCTTCCTCCATGGCAATACTTTTTTACCCTTTCTTACCTATTACCTCCCCACAGTGCATTTATTATGTCTACTTAATTTCTTCCTTCCTAGAATTAATCATCATTTTCTGTACCTCCAGTTTACTCACACATGTTCACTATTCTCCTGCCTTTTACATTTCTTAATTTAGTACCACTATTGCTCTACAGTCTTCCATCATCTCTGTTTAGACCTCCCCTTCCCTTTTATTCAGTTGTTCTATTCAACTCTGTTCTGTTAATTACTTTGTATTTTCATTGATCTATTTCTTATTGCAGGCTTATTGCACCTATTCTTTATTCATTGAATATGTGCTATATTTTTTTTATCTGTGCATTGTAATGTTGAGTGGCAATTTTCTCCCTGCACACCAGTGAAAAGGTAACCCAAAACCATGATCAGTGTCCTTGTTAAACTGGAATAAAATGAAAAAAACACTGCACCAGAACACAACAGAGATTTTAATTACACAAAATGTTGAGCACTTTTGTTCCAATTGAAAAAGAACTTCATCAGAAACAATGTAATCTCTACTCCCCTCTTTTTATACACTAAAAAAGGCACGAAAAAACACCAACAGAATTTAAAGGTATATACACATTAAAATGCCAATGCTATTTCCAAACTTCCTAGATCAAAAAAAAAAAAATATATATATATATATATATATGTGTGCTAAACACCAATGCCATTAATTATAAAAGCGAATATTGTGTAATAAACTTAATAACAAAACAATAAGAATTTTAGAAAGATTTGATTATAAAAATCATATGCCAGGCAGTCTGACTTAATTTTCAAAATAGGCTTGATATCATTAATACCCAGTGGGGCAGTGGCATTTAATAAAAGTTGCCAATGAAGCTATCTTTTCTCAACAAAGGTTTCCCAGTCACCACCCGGGCATTCCACCTTCTCTCAAATGGTAAATTCAAATCTCACACCAGAGAATGCTTGTAAAGGGCATTACAAAAATTGGCTTTACCAATTGCATACATGTGCTGGTAAACTCTTGACAGCAAAGATCCTATAGTCTTTCCTACATAGAATGCTGGGCAAGATAAACAGAAAGCTATATATATATATATATATATACAAGACCCTTGGTATTATAGTCAAATTGCCCTTGAATGTATCCAGTCTAGGAAAGCCTTGCACAGAAAAACTGCTTCCTCCAAAAATGAATCTACATTGTTTGCATGTTCTTCACCACTTCCTGCCCCAACCTTTGGTAAAAACATTGTCATAAATCCTGCCTGCTTCTAGGATGGTTTTAAAATTTTTATTGTTTTTAAAAACAAATATAGGTTGTTGCTGGTTGGTTAACCTGAGAGATCTAAAAACAGTGTGCATTGATGGAACTTTTCAAATAATGAATATCTTTGCTGTATTGCAAGACCAACACCTGTGAAGGGTCATCTGGACTTTGTTCATTGCTTTTATTTTGACCCAATGTGCATCCAAGTTGTCGTATAATGGAGCCATATCGGGAATTCCTATGCTCCATCACAAAACTACAGCTATTGTCCAACATACCTTGTGGGTACCTCCTGCTTTTAAACATTCCACAAAGTTTGATAACTTCTACTTGAAAGTTTATGTCATCAGAAACTAATCTGCTGAGCCTAATCAGTTGGCCTCTCAGCAGATTCTTCTTCTGTCATACAGGGTGTTGACTATTGAAGTGCAAGTAAGCATTCTGAAAAGTATTTTTCCTAAAAATGTTGGACTCATATCTTTGTTCTTTGAAATTTTTGTACAATATGATGTTGAGAAAATCAATAGAATGTGTATTCGATTGGTGGATAAATTCTTGGAAGTCAGTGGAGAAATTAAAAAAAATCCATAAAAATATTAAATTGCTCTAAACATAAAATAAATATATTGGCCAGGAACCTAAGATACAAAGTTGTTTGTTAGCACAAGCTCCATGTCATTCAAATCAGTGCCCCTGACCATAGCCTGATGAAACCAATCCAACCCCTCCTTGTGGGGAATGACAGAAAATAACTCCTTGATGTCTATTGTAACAAAAAGGGCCTCAGGCAAAACATAACTTTAGACATAATTACAAGAAAATGCCAAGAGTCCTTTAATATATGTTGCTTGTCTACTGTAAATGATTTAAGATTAAAATCTACAAATTTGGCCAAAGGTTTCATTTTGGACCCAGCAGGTGCTACAATAGTTCTAAAGGGGGTCAGATATCGATTTATTGATCTTAGGAATTCCAAAAATTGCTGGAATCCTAGGCTTGTTCATTACTAAAAATCCCCTCGTGGTGATACGTAAATTAAACATCATGAAAATGTCCTCCAAAGTTAAGTCAATAGCATGAGAAGCGGTGTTAAATTTGTTCCGCAAAACCTCAATAAAAATGTTTCTATTATGTAAATAATCCAACATTTTCGAGGAATAACAATGTTTATCCATTATGACCACCCTCTCGCCTTTATCCGGTTTCATGATACAGACACTTTTGTCATTGGTCAGTGTGTAATAGTTCTCTGTCTTCGGGAGTGAGGTTGTTAAATTTGGGTTTTCTGTTATTATAACACCTTTCCCCTTATACTTTTCTCACATAACTGCTTGAATAAATGAATACTAGATAAGAGGGGTGGGTAGAAATTGCTAGCTCTTCTTAGGATAAGACAAGAAAAGCTAGGGTCATTGGGTGGCAGAATACATTGCAAGTTCAGCTTACTAGTACATAGTCTGAGCTCAGTCAATAAATCTACTATACTGGGTGTATTCCTTATTAATGTGTTTACACGATATCCACTTTTATAGCTAATGGTATTGGTGTTTAGTATATATATATATATATATATATATATATATATATATATATATATATATATAGATGTATGTATGTATTCGATGTAGGAAATTTGGGAATAGTATTGATATTTTAATGTGTGTATACCTTTAAATTCTGCTGGTGCCTTTTTTAGTGTATAAAAGGAAGGAAGTAGAGATCACATTGTTTTTGATGAAGTTCATTTTCAATTGGAATAAAAACCCTCAAACATCTGTGTAACTAAAATCTCTGTTGTGTTCTGCTGCAGTGTTTTTATTTTATTTTACCACTGAAAAGGTAAATTGCCCAGTTATCTTAGTTAACAAATTTAAATAAATAAATATATTTCATTTTTTTTTTAAATGCAATAGTCATATAACAAATGTTGCTAGTCAGCTTTAACTGTTGTACTGCATCTCCTGCAACAATCATTGTCTTTTTTTTTAATATATTTCCAATTTTGTGTAGAGTTAAGCACATTCAGTGGATAATAGTGCATGCATATGTTTTCCAAACTAAAGAGGATATTCCTGTGGATACATGAAAGGGACTACAGTAAACTGTTTTGCCCTGCTTCTAGAACTCTGTACTTTGTGAGTCAAAGATATGTTAGCCTCAATGAGGAAAGACCTCATTATCAACTAATTTGGATGGCTGTGAATTGCAATTACTACTGCAACTTGCAAATCATTGCTGTGGCCATATCATGTAGGCATAGGTATCTCCCAGTCGCTTCACACAAACAAGTAGACATTGAAACACAAACACGCACACTACAGCCACTAGACCTGTCCTGGAGTTGTCTGCCTATCTCCTGTCTAGTGATTCTCCCCACCCCTGATCCTCATACTAGTTTATATGCCATTATGGTATGAATGTAGTATCCCTGATAGCTATTGGTTTCCCCCACCCTTGATCTCCATACCACTTTAAAGTATCATAGATGGACACAGCCTTTTGGCCATGTTCATTACAGTGACATGCTAGAGCCTGCCATGCTGATCTATACCTTCACATGATTTAAAAAAAATGTTCAGCATGTAGATGCTTTCCTGCAGGTGGTACTGGTAGATGGAGTACATGAATAATTAGCATATGCCTCTTCCAAGAATCCCTCATTATCATACAACATGACCATAGAGCCAGTCCAACAGAGGGCTTCATGTCCTTATGCTAGAGCACCATACAGTATGGAGTTAAGGCTAAATTTGAATTCAAAAAGTATAATGCAATGTCTAAATGTCAAAATAACAATTATGAATTCCCGTTATCTTTTTGGCTGGTATTAGTACTAATGACTTATCTGATTCACTGAAGTAGGGAAAATTGCTTTAAGAACTCCCAATATGATTTTGGAGCACAGAAACCAACCAAGACACTCATGATGAAAGAGCAGTATCACTTCACAAGAAGAGTGAAATCCAAATAAAAACGAATGAAGCAACTGTTGCACAGCTAGGGAAATTCAAAGAGCTTTAATAATAACGTACAACTTAAAACAACCGGTAAGTTCTTTCACGTCTTTACCGGTTGCTTCATTCATTTTTATTTGGATTTCATGATTTTGGAATAACTGATATATAGTTGTTTTTAGTTTCAGTTTTGACAATCACAAATACAACCTTTTAGTTTACATTTGCTGTTACTTTTTTGTGATGATTTTTGTGGCAATTAATGGTAATCACCAGTGGGTTTGCTCACTGTTTTGTGTTTTTATCAAACTCACCTGTGATTATTCATTATAAACTCCCACATGTATCTATCTATATATCTATATAGATATAGATCACATATTATTTTGTATCATTCAGATAACATTGATTTAGATGATGCTTTTTATCATTATTGATTTAATTTAATTTAACAGTGCTGGATAATTCTTAGCTTCTGCTCTGTTACATTGCACAGTTTAGTAGTTCTAAATGGTCTCATACTTTGAACTATAAATAATTTATCTAGTTCTAAGTTACAGCTTTATGTGATTTCATCTAGCTAATTTATCTTGATGGCCTCATACTAAAATCCTACTGTGATTCTTTCTGTTGAAAGGGTTGCTGTTTGTTGCCACTCAGGTATAGTCGAAAATTTACAAAAAGTACAAATAAACCTGTATGTACTGGGTAGAAAACTGAATTTCATACAGGATGCAAGAGATAGAATAGGCAATTCCATCTCCACTACAAGACCAGTTACAAATGGAGGACTCCAGGGATCTGTATTAGGACCACTTCTGTTTGGCATTTACTTGTCAGATATCCAGGCCAATATGAATGAGCTTTTGTTGACCAAGTTGCAGATGACTCCAAGCTCAGGGCAGTTTTATAGAAGCTCCCCTGAAGACTCAAATATTCTCCAGGAGGGTCTCACACAAGCAAATTCACAGTTGGATTAAGAGCCCATGGGCTCAAACCAAATGCACAACAGTGCATATTCATCTCCTTGAGTAAATCATCCACACTTAACAAACTACAACATTGACAACACACCTTTTTAGGTAGAAACAGTAGTTATGGATCTGGGTACTTACATGGATTGTGATCTGGCCTTTGACCAACATGTGTCCACCACAGTTAGGAAGTCATTTTATATAGCACAACCTATAAATGAGGGCTTTTATCTCAGTGTCCTTGGCCCTTATTAGACCAATCATCTAACACAATATTGTCTTTGGTATGTACCTGCAAAGGCACATGCGTCATCTTGAACAAACATAGAAATTACTTAGTAAAACATTTCAGGGACTCCAACACATGAATTATGGGGACCGCTTTAGATCAGTATCCCTATTCCTGGCATCCTATGGCCTGCTAAGAGGTGACCTCTACTAAGCCTTTAAGACGCCCTCAGGCCATGTGCTGATAAAGCTGCTCCATATCAGTAAAACATATAAGAAACACCCACTCTGATGATTTTAATCTTTCCAGCAATTTAAACAGGACATGCTGGAGGGACAGATATATCTCACTGTGGCTTCCAGTGCTCTGAAACAGGCTTCCCATCTATGTAAAAAGTACTTCCCTGATCTAATTCAAAAACAGTTTGGACAAATGGATAGAAAACTGCATATGGTGACACTTATGTCTCTGTGTCTGTTGGACAGAGGATACTGATGTGCTACAACACTGTAACTTGACTATTTCCTGTCTATAAAGGAGATCATGTAGCACTTGGGAATTCTACTTGGCTTAATTTAAGAATGTCCCTGACCTATTAGCCTAGTATCTTTCCATGTTTCTATATAAACGAGTGAATTAAACCATTTGGTCCCAGTTTCATTATTGTGATCACATCAGAATGCGCAGAAAGTTGTATGTAAATAACCATTTTTCATTTTTTGAAGAAAGCAAATGTATAGTGTTTATTTTTTATGTGAATAAAAGTTCCTTCATATATATATTAAAAATAAAGCAGTTCAATATTGCTTCTACAAAGTTTGAATATGTACTTGTCTACTGTGTGAATATGACCAAGTCACTTAATCAGGTAGTGCTCCAGAATGTTTTCTAAAAAAGACACACGTGAATCAGTGATCTATCCTGGTTAACAAATAAAATAAATATATACAGAGATTTTATCAATTGTTAAATATCCATAGCACTTTATCACACTAATATTTTAAAGCTGTTATCCATGCATATTGCCTTGTGGAATTATTTTTATTTTGTAATATAATTCATATAAGATTCATTCAGACAACAAATAATGTTTTTATTATAGATTTAAAACATGTGATACTAATTCTATGACCCGAAATCTCCATTACCCAATGGTCTAATTGGTGTATGAGCTTTGTTTGGATATGCAAGGAATTTTACAGTCATCTTTTTAGAAATATTTTATTATTCTTATTTGTTATTAAATATGTGGTTTGAATAATGTATCACCCACACACATCTCTCACTCTCTGTGTATATATATATATATATATATATATATATATATATATATATATATATATGTGTGTGTGCGTGTGTGTGTGTGTGTGTGTGTGTGTGTGTGTGTGTGTGTGTGTGTGTGTACATCAGAAGAACCATTTTAATAAGGTTTACAGTGTCTTCAAATGCTAACACAAAATCACACAAAGTTAGATCTTCAATGTCTTTCACAGAGTAATACCTTGATACTTGAATGTTTTACTGTCCCAGTTGTGTTTACATATCTTTTTATAGATCGATTTAAATTTTTGTTTTATCAGTATAGAATTAGTTTTTATTACATTTAAGATTATTTATTTAATGTTATGCTGTCTTTCCATTATAAATCTTTTTTGATCATCATTGATTTGAAAGTGGAGGATTAATCTTAATGCACATTTTATTCTGAAATATTTTCTAGTTTGCATATGAGCAGCTAACTGTGTATTTTACTTATATTATGGTATATTTCCATGAAAGGAATATTATATTCCCATCCTCGACATTTAAATAGGTGTATAGCTATTTGATGATACATTTTCTAAATCAGAGCTCTGCTCCAAGAATCTTATTATCTTTTAAATCGTAATTTATCTCTTATTTCATTAATATTAATACATTTTAAGTATACATTATATTTTCATTGTAAGATTTATTTTTAATGTTTTAGTTAACAAAAGATCTAAAACTAGTCCTGAACTTTTGTTTTCATTAATATTTCATAATATTTTGAAATGCTAATAAAATATTCTCTATCTCTATTACCATTTTATTACTTTCTGGCAGTGGAGTACTTCCTACATATTTCATTCTATTCAAAAATCGTCCTTTGAGTTAATTTGTGCAGACATTTAGTGACTGTAGAGTACAACTGTATTTTAACATTTTTATGGTTATACAACTTTATGATTTAGTATATGCTTTCTTTTAAAACTTTACATCGAAATAAATATATTCCCTTCTTTTTATTTTTAATTAAGCAGCATTCTGATCATTTTCTATTTTATTTAACTCTTTATCCCTGTCCCATTTTATTTCTACGCCAAGATGAGATGTTGCCATAAAGAATTAATCTGAATGAATCCCAAGGAATAGTGCTGCTTACTTTGCAATTGTGATAAATTATTTAAATATTATATACGAAGGAATCCTGCTGATTACTGACAGTTTGATATAATCCATAATCAGTTGAAAAACAGCTACACTGTGGTCAAATAATGGGCATGAAATCACCTTAACTGAATTAGTTTAGTTATAAGATCAATATATAAAAATTCTATTAGTTCATGTTTGAGTATCACATAAGAAAATGGGTAAAACATAGACCCCAGGATTCAGCAATCTCTGCATGGCGTGCAGGAATAGTGCAGGAGCTGCTGGAGATAATATGATGGCTGTGCAATCCAGGAATAAGCTCCCAGGATGTGCACGAGCGCTCCTGCGCTATTCCTGCATGGACACAGCTCCTGTATGCAAATTACCCCATTTGGAGGTAAAAACCTTGCAAATGAGGTGAATTTGCAATCCAGGAAGCTGGCAGCCAGCTGTGCAGGACTAGTGTAGTCTGCAAAAATGTACTCGGTTAGTAACCGAGTACATTTCTGCAAACTACAAAACGGAGCCATGACAGCTCCAAATAAAGGGTGCATATTATGTTGAAAGCATGCCAATGGCCAAATATATGGCCATTGGCATGGAAAACAGTTCCAAAAATAAAAAAAAAACTTTTATTTTATTTTTTTAGCTGATTTTGGCTGTTTAAACATAGGGCAGTGGTGCGCAAACAGGATCGGGCTGAAAATAAAAAAAAAAAAAAAACCTGAAATAAGCATTGTATCCAGAATCACTATTTTGCCATTATACTCAATGGCAGGCAGAAGACAACATGGCCAGTGAATAGTAGTTGAGATGGGGTAATGCTCAGTGTGGGACTTGTACCTAGGCATTCGCAAGCAATCCTATGCAAATGAGGGGAATGATGCTGAATCCCAGATTCAACCTCATGGCTAGCCTGCACCCAACTGTGTTGGTGCAGGAAGACCATGGTGCAAGCCTAACAGCTAGCTGACATCATAGAGGGGTGTGTTAGGCATCCTGTAAGCTTAATGGAGCCCTGTGGCTTGGGTTTGCCTTGAGATTAGCAGAGCTAAGCAAGCGGGTGTGTCTGAGGCTGCCTAGCACTCTTTACATTGCCGAAGTGGGTGAGTGTGCAGCGCACTGGGTTTTAAAGGGAAAAAAAAAGTAAACCAGGAAAAAGCAGCTCCATGCACATCTGTGCACTGTGTTTGCGGTGTGCCCCTGGGCTTAAACAGGAAGGCAGTGGGAAGGGAAAACAGCAGTAGGAAGGTAATCAAGGACAACTAGCATAGCTGGCAGGTGAAATGTATCAAATCAGCCAATTACACAGGCAGCAGACCAGCCCAGCCCAGCACATCACTATAAACTAACACCTTTCCCTCTGGTTTTTCCCACATACTCTACACCACCAGTGTACATAAGCAGGGAACTTTTACCAAACAAAGCAATAAAATGATAGGGGCTGTAGCAGCTATCATAAATCAACATGTGGAAGAAGCTGAGGGTGGTGAGGATGAGAATGCTGTTGACCAACCCACAGTGAGGAGAAGAAGAAGAGTGTACAGCCCCAGGGTAACCTACCAGGGGCTACATGAGCTGGAGATAGTGGAGTGCTATAGGGTAAACAGGGGCCTCGTACAGCAAATTGTTGAGCTGTGCCGGCCACACCTCACGCACAGAACCAACAGAGGGGAACCCATCCCAGTGGATACCAAGGTATGTGTAGGCCTAAGAATACTAGCCACATGTACCTTCCAAAGGCCAACTGGGGATATCATGGGGATCTCACAGGCATCAGCATCCAAGGTACTCCACCAGTTCCTGGATGCTATGTCAGCACATGCCGGTGAGCATGTATATTTCCACAACAGCCCAGAGGCATTGGCCAGAAATATACATATCTTCCACCGAATAGCAGAATACCCTGAGGTAGTGGGTGCTATAGACTGCACGCACATATGCATCAAAGCATCACCTGGTGAGTGGGGTAGGGTCTACATCAACCTCAAGGGCTTCCCCTCCATCAACTGCCAGGTTGTGTGCGATGCCCAGGGCATTATAATAAATGTGTGTGCTGGCTACCCTGAAAGCTATCACGACTCCCACATCTGGCATCTGATGCAGCTGTACCAGAGATTTGCCAATGGGGACATCCACTATGGTCACCTAGTGGGGAATGCTGGTTATGCACTGGAGCCGTGGCTGATGAAACTCATCAGAAATGCACACACACCCAAACAAAAACTCCATAATGAGGCAACGCATAGCACATACACTGACACAGTAGGGACCCAGAGAATGACACCTCTCTCTGAATCGCACATGCAGTAAAAGAGATGCCAACCATGACACTACCTGTAGTTAACCATGTATAGGGAGTGTACTGTGTGCCCTCCAGCACTGTCCTCAATACTGGCACAGCCACAAAGTAAGTCACTCTTCCTGCCTATTGCTGAATGGAGTAGTATGTGTTGTTACTTGTATCTGTGGTATGGATGTGAGCATGCAAGGAAATTGCATGGCTGAATGGGATGCCATCAGATAGTAAACACCTATAGTGGCAGCATGAGATCTGTAACAAATACTGGTGTCACCATAGTAGCCAGTACTAGTCAAGCTGACAAAACGCACTGCAGGAAATGTACTGGGCCACATGTGTGTCCATAGGACACACATGCCAGTCAGGAAGGCTCACATACCCAACAGGCTCTCAGCCAGCAGGACAGGTGTAGACAAACACAAACAAAGGCTGTGCTAAGGCCTCTGATTGGTGGCTATGGAGAACACCCCCCCCCTGAGACCTTCACAGACAGACTACAAAAGGTCAGGCAGTGGGATGTTAGTTCTGAAGGGTAAGAAGTCAGAAACTGAAATGTAGGTCAATCAAACCTAAGACTTGTAGTACACTGATATGCCTCTAGTCAGCATGATAGGTTATAATACAGAATGAAATGGAGTACCTGAAATACCAGTACAGTCATAGCAAATGTGTACAAGTGTCAGGTGTGCCCCCCAATCCTATGTAGAAATATAGTAACAGTCAGGTGTGCTCCCCCAATCCTATGTAGAAATGTAATAACAGTCAGGTGTGCCCCCCAATCCTATGTAGAAATGTAGTAACAGTCAGGTGTGCCCTCCCAATCATATGTAGAAATGTAGTAACAATCAGATGTGTCCCCCCAATTCTGTGTAGAAATGTAGTAACAGTCAGGTGTGCCCCCAATCCTATGTAGAAATGTAGCAACATGTATGTGTAGGTATAATAACAGTGGAGCACAGATTACCTGAGCTGGCCAAGGTAGCAGGATAGATTGTAACATGTGTACAATATGTGTGTGTTAGGTTGGCGTGTGTCTTATAGTGTGTGAGAGTGGTCAGTATGTAAGCATGGTGAGGTTTGTCCTGGTGGCCATTGCCCAGCACCCATTGCCGATGACAGGGCCAAGTTCTCACAACTGCAGTGCCAAACACAATGCTTCCCAGCAAAGCACATTCCAGCAGTAAGCCATAGTAAATGTTTGGAAGTAATATATGTCACCATCTGAAAAATGGACAGGGCATGAATGTGGGCCCAGACATACAAGCAGTACACAGGGGGAAGTACCCCAGACAGACCATATATAATATGTAACTGTCAAATGGACACAACCTTGGAACTGTACATACAGGTTAGAAGCACATTATTTGGGCTTGTAGTAGGGAATACCGATGTTGTCTGGCCAAACACTGGCAGACCACAAAGGTCATAGGAATGAAATACTGAGAAACAGCTGATGTTCCTGAACAAGCTAGCATAAATGGAATGCCCCACGCATATCTGTGAGTCAGATGCAAGTAGTTACCATAGCACACATGCACCCAGCTCACTCCACCATCACCCACAGGTGCCTTTCCATCTTATCCCTGCTGTTGGGAATGCATACAATATGACCCCCACCTCTTTATGGCAATAGCTAAAGAATGCAGCATGCAGAACAGGTGTCCCATGCATGTGTGTCCCTAGCTGTAAGCAGCACCCTGCAAAAATCCACACCACTGGATCAATAATGACAGAAAGTATTGGAATGAACACCTTGCACACCTATGCTGTCACCCCAGGGGAATATAGTATATTGCAATCTGGGACTGTAGGAGTGACAGAATACAATGGCCTGCTACAGCTGGCCTGCATCACTACCAAATGGCCTACAGTCCTCTACCAAAGGTCTGTGTCTCACCCGTACTGCCAAAGTATGTTATGTCACAGACTCTCAAATAACAACATAAAACAGTCCATAGAAACCAAATGCAAGGCCATGTGGACAAATCACAGTGACATGTCCACCATGTCCTACTGCATGAACTGTGGACCAACACCAAATTACTGCTGGGATGAGGTGAAAACTATAGGGAACATATCAGATAATGTTTGCATAATGTATGGATGAGGATATAATAATAGAGGGGTGTAGGAGCATGGGTGGCATGGAGTGTGCGAAGTCCGAAACTCAGCCATGTGCACATACTATCCCTGGGTGCAAACACAAGAATGGGTGGCTACAAGCCTGCTCGTAAGCCACAATGTGAAGAGGTAATGTCCAGAATTATGACCCCTGCCTCTGGGTAACCTGTGTGAATCTGTACAGCTGTGAAATATGGCCACAGCAGGATATGGGCATACTGTCAGGTCGATGGATGTGCAAGCATGGGATCCTATGCCACCACTGTACCAAGGTGCTGAACCATTTACACAGACCCAGCAGCAAGTGTCTGCAGCTTCCACTCCAGAATGGCATGACTGTGCAAGAGTATGTAGGCTGCTGACAACAATACTAAACACAGCTGCATTCACCCTGTGTTCCCCAGAACATCACTGCAAGCAAATATGTAGACCTGACAGTACTTGATGACATAAAACATCACAGTGTAAAACAGTACATATGTTTGAATATCTCTGCTAACACTAGGACCATGTAGCAGAAGCAGCACAGACACAATTAACTACAGTAACCCACTATCCTTTGCACATGTTGACCCCATATTGTCAACCGATCTACAGATATCCCACAGAAACAGTTTGCTAGCTGTAGGTTTAGAACACAAAAATCTGCACTAGAGCACAATCTACATGAAATGGTTTCACACATTCAATACAGAAGGTCATACTGGGCATGTTCCACTGAAGGCCATGTCAGACAACAAAATACTGAAAGGTCATACTGGGCATGCTCACACACAGAAATGAAGCCCATGTCTGGCAAAAACAGTGGACCATACATATCTGACAGTCGCAGATGTTAGTGCATACACTCCTCAGTACACAGCAGTCATGCCTTGCTCACACATTGGATAGGAATACACATATATATCCAAGGACAACATACTATAATAGGCCAAAAATACACATACATAGATGTATGGAAGAGATTGACAGTGACAAAGAGCCTCCCATCATGAGGCCTGTCCCATCCAGCACACATCCAATTGACTAAAAACATATGATGTGCAAATGTCAATCACCATAGACATTTGCCTCTGGTATCCCACAGCACTATAGTGATAGTGGTGCTTGTGCTAACTGTGTAGCATGACTGTACAAGTCACTAGTCATCTAGCAGTTGTATATATGTACCTGTGGAATATAAACCTGTGTGTGCCTGAGTGTTGTGTGTCTGCCTCTAGATGAATGGGTTATGGGCCATACATACACACTGCACTCCCCATTGTCCTACTATGGCAAGCCTGCTGACGTCTTCACCTTGGAATACACCTTTGGGGAAGTAGTAGCCCAGTAATCTCCATGGCACGACTATTAACTGCATAATGCTGTAGTGTGATGTACTAGTTAGGTGGGAGGTCTAATCCCAGATGTGGCAACTGTGTGTGTGTGTGTGTGTGTGTGTGTGTGTGTGTGTGTGTGTGTATGTTTATCTGTGTAGGGATCAATGTTTTTACACCAGTCACACTCCCTACAATTTCAAATGTCCTACTTTGGCAGGGCTTCTGATGTCATTCACTTTGAAATACACCTTTGGGGAAAAAGTGCCCAGTAATTTCCATGACGCATCCTATAACTGCGTAATGTTGTACTGTGATATACTAGTTAGATAGGAGTTCTATTTTCAGACATGGAAACTGTGTGTGCATTTGTTTGTCTTTGGAGGTAACAATGCTTTTGAAGCCATTCACAGTCACTACAACCTCCATTCCCCTTCCTTGGCAAGCCTGCTGATGTCATTCACTTTGTAATATACCTTTGGGAAAGGAGTAGCCCCATAATTTCTGTGGCGCATCCTATAACTGCATAATGCTGTAGTGTGATATACTACTTAGATAGGAGTTCTGTTCCCAGACATGGCAAGTGTAGAAGTTTGTGTGTTTGTATGTGTGTATATTTGTGTAGGGAGCAATGCTTTTGAGGTCATTCATAGTCACTACAACCTCCATTGCCCTTTTTTGGCAAGCCTGCTGATGTCATTCACTTTGAAATACACCTTTGGGGAAAGAGTAGCACAGTAATCTCTGAGGCGCCTGCTATAACTACATAATGCTGTATTTTGATGTACTAGTTAGGTAGGAGTTCTAATCCCAGACAAGGCAACTGGGAGACTTGGTGTGTGTGTGTGTTTGTGTGTGTGTGTGTGTGTGTGTGTGTGTGTGTGTGTGTGTGTGTGTGTGTGTGTGTGTGTTTGTCATTCATATCCTGTGTGGAGGTGACTGTGAGTCTTTAACGATTTACTACAGTATAACCAATGGACGGATGGTCGAACCCCGATGACCTAAAGGAGTGCAGCAAATATGCACATTGCCGAACACAACTGTTTTGAATCATAAACCTGTGACGCATGTTAGCACTCATTTTGGATGTAGAGCGGTTGAAAATGTCGCATTTGGTGGGTTTGCGACATTCCGACCGTTCGACATGCAAAAATTCAGTTACCGGAATCAATCATTGTTGAGTTCGACTGCCGTGTGTTCGGTTATGTGGTGGTAAACCATGTGTAACAACTGGACACATTGTGGAGCGGGTTTTGCAAATTTCTTATATGGTGGGCCTGTTATATAGGCAACCCTTGTATTACCCAGAGAACACTCTCAACCTATGTCTCATACACAAACACACTCAGCTAGGCAACAACCACTATGTTGGTAGTTCCCTGCATATTGCCCACAGATAGTAACCATGGTGTGATTGCAGTGGACTACGGAAGGCATGGCACCCTGTCCCTTGCCTACAATATTCACATAATTACATACAGTGCTCCTTCACTAGGTTCCCCACTGGATGCCCGCAACAACTGTAGCACCAGCAAATGTAACCCACAAAGGACATACCATGCCTTATACACATGCCCTGTATGGACAGATGCAACTGACATCAGGGAATACCTGTATCATGCTGTCAATGTAGGTGCAGGGTCAACCTGGTGTCCATTACCAGTTCTCACCACATGAGGCCAAGAATGGCATATCTGGTGATAAAAATCTGTATGCACAACGTGCCCCAGACACCCCAGGTACACTTCCACATATCACAAAATGTGCATGTGGGATGTGTGCACATCCCATACACCGTCCATGTCATGGACTATAGAACACATACATGGCAAGCATTGCACTGCACTGGCCACCCACAATAGTAACCCAGATGACTGGATGGTGAATATTGTGTGGGCCAATCCAGACACTACACCCCTGAGCCACACAGCAGACCATTGTCATGTGGCCTGATGCCAAAGTATACCATTTACCTTGCATCATACAGTCTTCTGGCACAGTCAACCACTACACACCTGTGAAGCAATGCACCCATGCATGTCAGTACTGCCATCCTGTGTCCATGTATGTGTGGATTATGATGATTTGGATGCCATTCACACTCACTGCACCTCCCATTGGCCTACTGAAGCATGCCTTCTGATGTCAGACACCCTGGCATACCCTTTGCCCATGTATTATCCTGATAACTCCTGTGGTGCATGTGATACCTGCATTTTACTGTATTGTGGCAAACTAGCTAGTTAGGAAGTCTAAGCCTGACCATGCCAACTGTAATAATATGTGTGAGTCCCTGACAGAGTGTGGCTGTGTCGACCTTGACACCTGTTCATATGGACAGGCACGTGTACTACACCTACCTTATCCCTCCTTTATCACTGTTGTGGATGTCACTCACCATTGCATATACTTTTGGACTTGTTCCCAACATGTAAGCTCTGTGGTGCATGCAGTAATTGTATAGACATGTGATAGTAGTACATAGTCAGGCATGGGTTTGAAACCCTGTACTGGTAAGTGTGTGACACAAACATGCTTAGGTTTTACTCTCCCACCCCCTCCCTGTCTTACTTTGTCTCTGTCTGTTTCTCTCACTCCCTCTCTGGTAGATGTGAAGTACACCTGCTTTGCTTAGGCAGCAGCTTGTGTTTTGTAAGGGATGCTCATGATCAGCTGATGGCCTCTGCATGAATTGCAGTCCCCCACTAGCTGATTGCATGTGGACAGCTGTGGTAACATTCCCATAGCCAATTGCATGGAAAGGCACTCCTATAACTAGGAACATCATGTGGGTGTTGGCCCTTTTCATTCACTGTGAGCAGGATTTCATGTCGGTGTTTGGCAAACAGCATCACAGATGGTAGTAGGATATACCTCTAACAACATGCACTGTAGAGACAGGCCAACAAACATAAAGGGGATGTTCCAGACATGACTACAGAATGTAAGTGTTGCTCTTCTGCCTTTGGAGTAATGTTGGTTTAACAGGGTTTGTGTGGATATGGCTGGTCTACATGATTTAATACCTGTCATGACGGTGTTATGTGTTTGAGGAAATATCCACCTGTAGGGTTATCTGCAGACTGGCCAGTGTTTGGAGTCTTATGTGTCTTGTGTTACTCACAGTTCACCTATCTTAGAACTGCAGAAGCATAGTCTGAGGATTCCAGTCAGTACATGGTGACAGCCATGAGAGTTACTGACTTCATATCCCTTATAGGAGATATGTCACAACAAACCTTGTTATAACAGTAAATGTATGAGGACATCACAGCAACATGCCAATATTGGTCGAGTGTTTGTGCCTCCAGCCACAAGTCTGTCAACCTTTGTACATATGTCATGCAGTAAGAGGTGCATATGTTCTGTACACCATTATGTATTGACATCATATCTGATAACAAGCCAGTCAGATATCAGACTGCTAGACATGTTATGTATAGTAGGGGTTATTTCTGAGGACATAACCTGGGCATTCTGTGGTTGTGTGCACAGTAGTGGGGTCTGTGTACTTATAATGATTGTCAACAGTATGTGTATTCCAAATACATACCTTGGCCTTTGTACAGACTGTGGTAGATGTCATTGTTCTTGGTCCTGTTCTATCTGATGTTACATGCTGCTCCAGTTTCTGGTACCCTATCCGATCACATGTTTGTAGGGCCAAACACACACCTGCCCCATAAAACAGACTGGCATTGGACCACACTGTGTCGTGACACAGTATATGAAAGGTTAGTGTGTGAGTGGCACATATGAGGATGGTGTTGATCATATAGTGTAATATTAAGCCTGCGTACCATATGTGGCTGTGGCTGTATTCACAATGGTTGTGGGTATGCACTTTCCCACAGGTGTCTGTTACTCTGTGCTGTAGCATGCCTGTAGAGCCTGCTATATTTGCAGGTAGATGTGCATTCCCCCATATGAATTGTAGGCCAGTGTTGTGGCAGTCTGCCAGGAGTTTGCACAGTGCTTTGTTACATGCCTAGCAGCTTAGTGTAATTACCGAGTGTGATGTTATGTCCATCTATTTTCAAAATGTACTGCTGCCGGGCCACCATAACTGTTGTGCATTTCTGACAAAGCTGTGAGATGCTGTACAGATGTATGTCACTAACTACTGGGTAGTATGTGGCCATGTGACCTCTGCACCACCAGTTATTATATGTCAGGACAGACAGGAGGGTGTGAATGCTTAAACTGTGTGGGCATATGTAGTCCAGTATTTACGTGATATACCCAGGTACATGGCTGTTAACATCCACATTGTCAGGCATGGTCTACATGTCTCGCACTAAGGGGATCTGTGTATACATCTGGACTGACCAGAGTGTGCCAGACTGTCCACATATATTGGTCATATCTCTGCTGTACTCCACAGTATCATTACTGTGCTATCAGTGGTACTGTACTATGATGTCCTTAGGATGTCTGTCAGTAACTGATGGCATACATGTCAATAGCAAATGTGACCACCCACACACAACATGTCTGTTAAGACAAAACCTGCAACAGTCTACAGATATACCTGCTATACATACATGACATCCCCTTGCACTAAGAGACTGAGACTATTGGTGCTGAAGTATGACTCCACTCCATGTTCTAGACATATGGTAAACATATATGTATATATATATATATATATATATATATATATATATACATATAGATATAGATATATATATATATATATATATATATATATATATCTATATATATATATATATATATATATATATATATATATATATATATATATATATATATATATATATAGCTATATCTACATATATATCGACATAAATAGATATATCAGTACATACATATATATATATATATATATATGTATATATATATATATATATATATATATATATATATATATATATATATATATATATATATATATAGAGAGAGAGAGAGAGAGATCTATAAATGACCATATATATCATGCACTATACAGATGTGTATAAATATATATCTATGAATATATGTACATTTAGACATATATCTACATATGTATATCTATATATCCATATCCCTGTCATGTGTAAACATTACAGTTGTGTATACCTACCCAGATGTATCACACCGTATGTATCTGATATGTCTATATTTAGATATAACAACATATGTGATGCAACAGTATTATCACTAACATGTACTATACAATTGTAGAAGTCAGCAATTGTTTAATACTATTCAATATGTCTACTGACAGATGTATTGGAAAAACAACAACTGTCTTAACAGCTGTCATGGAGTAGTGGTTAACTGTTGTGACTATAGTGTACAGCTGTCTGTTTTGTTGCTGGGCAGAACAAGGGCTGTTGGATACAGAGTGGTTAAGGCAGTTTTGAGCAGCTTTAAGCATGTTTGCGTGGGTTTGTGCAAAGCTAAGCAGTGCTAAGCTACAGTTAAATGTACGGGTGCTTACACTGTGTAGGCTTCACTTACCAATGTGCAAATCTGCTTATCTGTTATATTGCAGCAATGCTGACACCTGCTAAGCATGGCTCAGTCCTGGTAACCTGTGCTCACATCCCATTATGATAACATAGCAGGGTACTGACACCTGTAATAGGTGTATGTGATGCCATGTACATAACATGCATCTATGTGCTGTCATTACAGTAGCAAGGGGTGTGAGTCTCTTGTCTGGGATAGTTGAGTATATATGACCTGTACAACACTCTTATCTATGTGAATGCATTACATACAAGGGTAGTATCCCAGGTTATGTGCAGTCACACTGGCATGTAGTGTATCATGATGTTACTACTGCTGACAGTGCTTTCCCAAGCAAGTGTAGATTGCTAATTTTAGTACTGGCAACAAACACCCCTGCATGCATAGATGAAATCCAAGTCCTCACTGTCATATTCCTGATGTGTGAGCTGTGTCACTTTATATATTTCCTACTGGATAATGATCTGACATGTGGAAATTAACTGTAGACTACTGTCTGTATAGCACATGTCAGTGAGAGCTGCCAACATGTAGTAATGGCCTATCTATCAGTATCAGAAGCCTATCTGTCAACACATTCATCCTACTGCATATCTAGTTGGCGAGCTGATGTCTGTCAGTCCCTGTACAGATATGCAGATGTCAGGTATCCAGCTTGGATATGTACAGGCAACCTAGGCTTGACTGACACTGACATGTCTGCCCAGCTGTGTTATAATTGGCACAGATAGGACACAACACCCTGTATGCACCACATGCCATGGGTACCTCCACTACACTACCACAGTCAAGAGAACATGCTTGGGTACAGGTCTCCAAGACAGACACTAACCATGTTATGTAATACATGCTGCATACATGTCAACTGGAGCACATCACCGGCCATTTGCAGGAGACACCCAGAGGAATGGCTGATGCATGTCACTCTCACCCTGAGGGTCACCACAGTGGTGTTTGTAGATAGATTGCCTGCTGGCACATGGCAGGTGGCATGATACCACTGTACACACATCCCCTACACTTCCCATCTCTCCATGGACAATAACCAGGTACACACCTATGAACACCTGCAGTGGTGCACCCCAGTACTGACAAATGTCTACTTGTGCATTACTGACAATATCAGTGTCTGTGTGTTAGTACACCTGTAGTTGGGAATACCCTGAGGCCCTTCACGCCCACCACAAGACCCATTGCCATAGTTAGATGTGGCTGCTGCTGTACTGGACATTACATGTAACTTGTTACACTCCTCTCTTTAAGGGCTACCTGAGCCTTGCAGTACCAGCACAACACTGTTGTACAAATGGGTTAATAGGCATGGGATACCCACTGAGGTCTGGCTAGTGTGTGTATGTGTGCATATGTGTATATATTTAGGGTACAGCATTCCGAGGCCATATACTCCTATTACAATACACATTGCCACACAGTATTAGGGATAGTGATGTTGCTGCCCATACTAGAGGCATCACCCTACTATGCCTGTGGCATGTGCATTAGATGCATATCCCTATAGTCACACTCTTGGGATGGACAAGGGGTTGTATTGCAGTCCTGGTCAATGTGTGATGGCGGGTATGTCAGAGTGTCATCATGGGTTCTAGTGTGTACAATATCCACAGTGGAGTGTGGGTGCTGGGTATACTGTCATCACACCATGGTACTCCCGGTACATGTCCCATGTACCACTGTATGGTGACCACTGTCACCATCAACCATATAACTAACCAGCCCAGTTATGCATGTGCTGTGTGCAGCCTACCTGTAACACATTGGACACACTGACAAGTTAGTTAGCACTGATAGGCCCAGTTCTCTCAGATGTGTGTCTGACTGTTATGTATTTGTTAATGTGTATATGATGGTATGTCACACTATGTATTGTCCATATGCAACCATTACATCCCCATTACCAAACTGTACATGCCTGGGGATGTTCTGCATGTAACATGTAACCTGGAACACATCTCATCCTAAACACTGTGTGGTGTGTGCAATTAAAGCCACAAATATCAGTAGCACTACATACCTAGGTAGATATCTAGTCCCAGTGTTGCCAAGTAAGAGTGTGCGTGTATGTGAAGGGATCTACTTCAGGTTCATCTGTCCATGTGGCACAGGCAGTAACTGTTATACAGACCTGTGACATGTGTTCAACTGTACCCAGGATATGGCAAAGCCATGGTGTCACCACAGTGCCATTACCCTTGTAAGATATGACAGCAGACCATCCTCCTGCTGACACATGTACACCTACAGCACAAATGTATAACATTATGGAAACCACAATCACTCAGTGTTACTAACAGCTATAGTGCATCATGGCTGGACAGCTGCACTACCTCACATGTAAGCATTAAACATTACTGCTGACAATATGTTATACAGCAGTACATTGGTACATTGTAGTACAGTCACCATGTGCATCAGAACCATATAAGCCTGTCCCTGCATCAATGTTATGGATGACAGGGATGTGGCACAGGTATCATCATATGCACTGGATGTGTTGTTGATTTGCCAGAGACCTAGGGTGGACCATACATCTGCCACCATGTGTGTGTGAGTGAGGGGTGTAAGTTATTGATATGGGCATTGTGATGTAGTGTGTAGGTATGTGGTCGCCCTAGGTGTGTTTGTATTGTGTGTGGGTATGCATGCACACAGTTCTGCCATGTGACTGCCCTATACAGGTTTTTCTTGGACAGATGCAGACCATACCTGCAGGGTGTGCAGTTCACCGCCTCTGGCCATGGACACGAGAACTAAGCCTACCTGGGGTTCCATGGGCACATCTAGGTACAAGCATCGATATGCTACTCTCACCTGATGATGACATATGTCCGCTGGAGCCAGGTCCCTCCTGAGACTGGCTAGGGCCACGATTACATGCCCTGCTGTGGTGTGGTGTGGACAGTGCCCCCCCGCACTGCTGGGGCTGGTACTGCCACTACAGGAGCAGCTTGGTGTCCTTGCACATCCACATCGACTGCCAGATGTTGGTGTTGCTGGCCTAAGTGCACATGGCCATCACACCAATCCCACCACATGCTCTAGCACAGACAATACACGGTGGATGAGGCCCACCATCTCACCCAACCATCTTCCCATGACCTCTGTATATTCCTGGTGGGCACCTGCAAGATCACGGATGTTGTCACTTACAGATGAAAAAGCAGCCTTCTGCAGCCTCAGACCCTGTCTGGTGTACCATTCCATACGTGTCTGCACCTCCATGACAACCTAAAACATGCATCTGGTGGTACCAGATGTGGCACTTCTGCTAGGGGCACGATGACCAGTGGCTCTCCCATGAGCACCCTGGTACATATGCCTATGTGGTACCTTGCCAGACATCTGGCTATGTCTGCTGTGTTCAGACACAGTAGCCATAGATACCACACTGTCCTGTGCACTGCCACCAACCACCAACTGTCCCTCTGCTATGGCCACTGGTGATGGGGTATGTATAGGCACTGTGACTGTGTGCGGGGATTGGGTGGATAACAGGGGGATGTCAAATGATGGTGCAGTTTCGGCCTTTGACATCCCTGCCTGTGCCTCAACACAACTCATTTTCAATGTCTGTATGGACACCAACATCATATTGCATGTAGGAGAGATTCTGACCCCCTTCGCCACCTGTGAGGGGAAAACAAGAAACACACTTTAAGACCTGTACATCATTGCTTAACAGTACACACATATACACAGACACATGCACACACACACACACACACACACACACACACACACACACACACACACACACACACACACACACACACACACCCTGACATTCCACCATAATATGTACCTGTCCCTGAGTTTACAGATTGTCCCAAGTTTATTTATGTATGTTCCCCATCCTGCACCACACTTGGAAATGTACACTCATTAATACCAATCATTACCACTGTTCTTCTAATTGCCTAGACAAGTGATCACAAGCCATGATCTGTTACTCCATTACCTCTTTGACTTGATTGGAGTAGGTTTTACAATGGCTCACTGCTGTCATCCAGTATTCACCCCAGGTATGTCCAGACATTGTGAGCATGGTCGCCATATGTTAGGGGCTATTACGGTCACTCAATGATGTCATGCAGTGGAGTGTCATATGTACCTATTGCTCAGTAGATGCAAGATCTGTTGCTCAATCAACTTATTATGTGGACAACAGTAATACTTGGATATACTCACTGGTGTTGTCTAGTAATTCTCCAGTGCATCTGTAGTGCTGCATACATGGGTAGTCTTTCACCTTTCTGCTGATTGCAATTTTAACAGTATACCTGGTGTCTAGTTTTCCTCCCAATGCATGTTCCATGCTACAGACCTTATTATATTATCAGCTGTCCTGAGATTACATATCAGACAAGTATTCCTGGTGTCTCATGTGTCAGTCCATGTCCATGTACTGCACAATTCCAAAGGGAAGTACTGATGTATGAACAACCCCACAATCACACATGTGCATACATGGACACCCACACAAATACACACACACACACACATACATCCTACATGCATCAACCCCCCTGCGCTCCATCAGATTGCACTTACAGACATAATAACCCCCCCCCCACACACACACACACACACTTACAGGTGAGATTGCACAAAAATAGTACACACAACCCTCCCATTACCCATCTGTCATCATGCATAACATATGGTACTCAACAGTATGCAGTGCAGCTATAGTCAATCCATGCTAGCAACAGTATAGATGTGTGTGTGATGCATGGGCTGTGTTAGTAGGTGATGCCCCTTCCCCTGGAAAACACTGCACCCATGTACACAGTATTGCTGTGCACCTGTTCAGCACCCTGCCATGTACTGTGCACCATACCTCACAGGTGTACACACCATTGCTGAATGTGTATTACTGTGTTAGTTATGTCTGATCTAATGCTCACAGCCCCTATGTGTTTGTCCAACACGTACCTGGGATGATATGTGGACAGATAACATTTGTGAATGCCTGATGTCTGATTTACGGATGTCATCATCAGCAGTGCATGTATGACCAATACGATACTATTACACTGACAACCATCAAACCTTACCATGGCTATGGGGAGTGTAAACACCCTTATTGATATGATGCCCTCTTCCTTGATATGCCATGGGACCACATTACTGCATATGTTAACATTACATGAGCCTGATATGTGACATATGTCCTGTACAATCAAATGCAGTGTCAAACAAATGTGCTGATGCTGACTTGAAATGCATACACTTCATGGGTGCATATGTGTGCACGCCCTTATCATGTTGGTTGTTGCACCTACTGTTATGTGTACTACAGCAGTCACTATTCCTGGCAGGGGTATACTAGCATGGGCCATCTGCTTTTGCCAGTATATGGTCAGGCTGCCCTACATATGTCTCCCAACTCTGCATGATTGCAAGGTCAACTCATGTGCACATCCCTTGGAGTTCACAACCTGCCATCACTATTGCTGTGGAGTCAGGGTTACATCTGCCACAGTTCCTGACCCTGACTGTGGGCAGATACAGCCATTTGTAGCATCCTTTGGATCCCTGCTGCAGTACACTGTTGCACCATGATGACACACCCTCCCCAGTTTCAGCCTTTTTGCAGATGCTTGACAACTATGGCCTACACATGTGTGTCAGTTTGCAGTGCCCCAATCACTGAACATCAAGTGTAACAGCCTAGTGAATGGCAAAAATACAGGTGTACATTGGCACTGGTGTGGTACAGATGGGGGTGGTGGGCCTGAGGTGGGGTGAGGCATTGGTTGTGCAGCACATGTATCTTACATGAAACTGTCTGTAGGTTTCCAACGTGATCTTGGTATACCAGTACAGATTGCAATGCATGCCTTTATGGGACCTCTTCTGTTATGCATATACTACATGTAGAGAGGCCTGGCTGATGCTTCCTGTGATACAACTGTCACATCTGATTACCCTAACCCATAGGCCACACGTTTGCAGAGTCCAGGCAATTGCTGACACAGGTACTGCACATCCAGTACCTGCTAGACATTCCTGCAACCCCCTCATTGTTGTGGCATGTTACTAGGCAGCCCGCATGACCAGTTTTCTACATGTGACATCATCTGTCTTGGATGGCCATCTGTTTATTTCCTACATCATTCCTGTCCCATACATCGTTGCCACATAAATGACTGTCTGCATTGTTTACCATGGTATAAGCAATGGTGAGGTATGGATACATGTCCAGCACATGGGTGCTACCTGTTGGGTATGGGGCCCATGCAATGTCATATAAGATGTGTGCAAGCCACAGCTGTCTCTGTTGCATGTAAGTGTGCACATTTGATGGCTAAATGTCTTGGACAGCAGACCAATACCTGGTGTGACATTGGGGACATGTACTTGCTGGAAGGTGCATTTCCATGACAAATGCATGCAGTCAGTACCTCAACAACTGTTTCCACTATATTTTATCTGGAGTGTGTGCACACATATGCTTCCAGTGTTTGTGAAGGTATGTATTCCCCATATTTGCTGCCTTAACCTACTATTCCATATTCACACTCATTGCTCATGTTGGGACCACATTGCAGGTTGTAAGGATTGTAGACCCTAGTATTATGATATGCCATAGTGTAGATCTGTAACAGTTGCCACTGTAATACTGGTATATACACTGTTGTAGCACTGTATAAGGGTGATGTTTCACACATGTTCCTACTGTAGGCCATTTGTCCCACCATTATGTTCATCTCTGTGGACACATTTTGCAATGACAGGATGTTAGTTATATTGCAGGAGTCTGACATACCCTTCAGATACACAATCATGGTCACCACTGTGATGCAGGGCAGTTAACAGCAACAATACGTGAACATGTATGGCATGCATTATGGGTAGGTGTGTTAAATGTGCGCATGGAATATACCACAGCCATAACATTACCAGTGTATTGCAAGCATGAACAAAAATCATACTCACCAGCTACAGGCTGCTGCCTTGGAGGTATACCAGAGGGGTCTACATAAGTGTGTGAGAGATGTGATGTCAGCACCCACAGCTGTGACATTGGTACAAGGTGGGTGCAGCATTACAGTACATCAACAGTACAAGCCCACAATACTACAGCTTATGCACATCTGTTTATTCCTACTATGCAGCAACAGACTATATATATGTCATCTCACATATGCATGATCTACCTGTACAGTTGCAGATGGATATGCAACAGTGGTCTACCGATGTGCCCTGTGGCCTTACCTGCACACTCCTCTGCCGGTGTGTGGGTAGCACCCTCCTCTACTATACTCTCCGGCAGTTGTGTGTGTAGGCAGGCAGGTGCCTGGTGTCCCGAGGCTGGCAAGGAGCTCCTCAACATGTGTCAGCGGGGATGGGTGGCATGACCCCCCCCCCAAGTTGCAAGGTGATCCACCCTGACTGCAGCACCACGCAGACAGGCATTGGAAAGTAGGTCACCGCAATGATGCTAGACCTGCTCATAACTGCGGTTATGAAGCCCGACATCATTTACACTGTGGATAACATCGTTCCACAGGGCGGTCTGCTCCTGCTGCTCATGGGCTGTTCTGCCAAACAACACCTGGTAGTGCTGCACCAGGTGTGTGATGATGACCTCATTTTTGTCCGTTGTATAAACAGGTAGTATTTCACACAACATCTTGCCTGAAAGACATAAAGATGGAAACAGGTCTGAGCAACTCATACAGCAAGGTTACCATAGTTCTTAATACACATCTATGCCTCCCCCACCATATCTGCAACAATAATCCGATGACACAACTCAAAAGATATGGCTACAGAATACCTACCATTTGGACATATATCGTATTGCACCACACTTTGTGCTATGTGTTTGTAGCCATGTTCCCTGAGGGGACACTATCATTGCTGGCCTGTTACGGATAATGTGGCTTGCATGCCATTGTAAGGGTATAGTTCCATATATGCACGTAGTCTACTTACTATGTGATTGCTGCACATCTGTTGTTTTTTGTTATTGGGGATATCTATGCATGCTGTTGGACATGATTTGAGAATGTCTGGACTTTTACTACCCACATATGTTCTATAACAGTGACACAATAGCATGGATAGGGAAAAGTGGCCAGCAGAACCACCTCTCCCACCTCATCTGGCCATGTTACTAGGCCACATCACATGTAAGACCCACCCTGGGGCCTCCTCGTCTACTGGTCCTGCACTAGCTTCAGGTGGAACCACCTCAGGGGATGGTGTCCCCCCTGGGAGCACACACAGACATGATCCTGTCACCCAAGGTCAGGTCCAAAGAGACTTGGATGACTTGCTACAGCACCTTGAGACCCTCAGTACACACTCACAGGGTCCACATGCTCCTCCTGTTCAGCCTCCAGCCCAGGAACCTTCAGGACCGTGAAGCTGATGTGACTGGCAATGGGTGGGGGTCTTGTTCCCATTGTTTCCATATGGGGGGGCTTGTGGGGCTTCCACAACACAGATGACACTCCCCATCCAGGGTGTTTACCCACCAGATGTGTCATATACCACCCCATCTTCTCTATCTACCAACCCAACCGACCTCCACAAATATACCTGCTATCCTTCCCCAAATTCCCAATCCCAACTTCACAGACAAGGGCAATGTTGTCCCAACATAGGGTTCACACATGACATAACTGTCCATGTTGCACTCACTTACTGCTGTATATATATATATATATATATATATATATATATATATATATATATATATATATATATATATATATTTATTTATTTATTTATTTATATACGTTAGTATTAAGATGTGTGATGTTCCCTCACACATAGCATGCAGCAATGTGATGCAAAACTAGGGGACATGTATTTATATTTATATTCAGCTGGACATCATCACAACAACACCTGATGGCACATATAAATCATTCCACATCATCTATCCCTTTATTATGAACCACGTAATACATTTATATGTATATATATATATATATATATATATATATATATATATATATATATATATATATATATATATATATATATACCTCACATACCTGTTGTGGGATTGATGTCTGTTCTGGATAGTTTGCTGGATATATTATTTTTTATTTGTTGTTTTTTTTCTTTGCTTTGGCATTGCCTTTGGCTTTCATGCTTTCTCTCTCTCTCTCTCTCTCTCTCGGTCTCTCTCCAGTAAGTGGATTGAGCTGCTTTGAATAGATTGCAGCATTGATTTTGTAGGTGATGCACATGATCAGGTGATGGCCTCTGCACCAGTCTGTGTCTTCCACTTGCTACCTGCATGCAGCATTCTGTGTAGTACTTCCAATTACCACTGTCATTGCAACCCACTACTATAAATCCCTACATCATGTGGGCGTGGTCCCTTTACCTTTCCTGTATGGTGGACATCCTTCCTGTGTGTGGGCAGCAGTATTACAGACAGTGGTTAGCAATACCTCTTACAAGTGAACTTGCAGACTCAGGCCAGCTACATATTTGTCTAAGGTTCCAGAACTACAGACAGAGTGTGAGTAGTATTGTTATATGCATTGTATAGCACCAGTGTTACAGGGTTTGTGTGTACATACTAGTTTAACATGGAATGCAGTCTGTCTGCATAGCTCTCAACTGTGGGCCTATCCACATGATGGCCAGATGTGTGCCTGTTATGTTTTGTCTGTCCACCACACAGGTCTTGTGTCAGATATATTGCTGGCAGTGTGTGTTGAGTGCTATCAGTACATGGCTACATCTATTTGTGTTTCTGACTTCATATTCCTGACTAAGGGTATGTTGCAGACTATCCTGTAACACCAGCAACGTACTCAGCGTATGACAACACTATTTCACATACGGGCCTGTGTTCCAGCCTCTGTCCTCCACCTGCATACCAAGCTTTGTCCATATGATATGCGGTAAGGGGTTATGTTGTAGCCTGTGATTATGTCATGCTGCCATTCCTACCATCATTCCAGTGTTGTTGTGGCCCCAACACATATTGTGGGGTAGGGTCCATATATATGTGGGCTTCAGCTGCAAAAAACATGTGTGCCCTTCTGCAGTCCAGAGGTCAGTGTATATAACAGTGTTATATGCCTCTGTAAGTCAGACTATGGGAGGGTATGCACCATAAATAACCTAGGCTGTTACATGTGAGGGATATCAGTAGTAAGCTACCTTAAGGCATATGGCTGTACATTACCATACATTTCACTTTGGGAACATTGCTGGCCTACTGCTTACTGCCATACAGACTGCTCTGTTTGTCATTGTGATTGTAATGTTTTCAGTTATGCATTATGTAACAGATACATTCCATTGTGTCAGCTTAAGTCTTTTCCCCCTAGGTATTGACTACAGAGTGCAGTTAAAGGCTGCTGGACTATACATTTGCATTACTTACTGGTGATTGATTGTTATCCTGTGGCCCAGTCTGTCTTTACTGTTGTACTACTTGAAGGCCTTGGCCTGGACAGCGACATATGTTATGCTTTCGGATTACTGTATAAAATTATCTGCTTGAGAGTTGCATGAATTAGTATGTATTTCAAAGTCTAAACAGCTGTATGACATAGCATATACAACTATAATAGTACACAAATAAAACTTTCTTATGTATGCAAACCTGTGATTTTTCTGTGGGTATATGTTTCAGGCAATAATTGTCTTTTGTATGGGTGACATACACTGTCCATTTGATAAGGTGGGAACTGCAGGAATACTGCTTGTTCAGTATGCTGTGCACCCTCTAAATATGTATCTTCCTATAGATATCTCTGTGTGTGCATGTGTAGTTACATATCTATCTATATAAATATATATATATATATATATATATATATATATATATATATATATATATATATATATATATATATATATATGTGTGTGTGTGTGTGTATGTATGTTTGGAATGTTTATTGCTTCCACATTGTAAAGTCCCTGTGGTAGCCAGATGGTACTGCATGACATGTTATTGATACCATCCTGACATCCTATAGGTGTGATGGATTATTGATAACGTCTTGTGCCCATGTTGTGTAGGGCCCTGGGTATGGGACTTGCAAGAGTTGGTATTGTATTGCTGGGCAGATCTGTTTCACTGTAGGGGAGGGGGTGATATCAATACTTACAAGACGCATTTAGCTTGTGCCCCCTCACCCCCATTAATGGTGCCTTTGGTCATATATGTATTTGTTATGTTCTCTTTTATATCTCTAAATATATATCTGTATATATATATATATATATATATATATATATATATATATGTATAGATAAATATAAAGATATATATATATATATATATATATATATATATATATATATGTATATATATATATATATATATATATATATATATATATATATATATATATATATATATATATATATATATATATATATATATATATATATATATATATATATATATATATATGTATATATTTATATATATATATATATATATATATATATATATATATATATATATATATATATATATATATATATATATATATATATATATATATATACACACACATATATCTACATACATAAATACATTTATTTTACTGTTGAATGATTGTGCTGGATGATAGTTTTGTGAAAACATCAGAGTCATGCATATCTGAGATGGCTTAGTAGTAAATCACTTTGGCTATGGTGTGCAGGGTCCTGGGTTTGAGCATTGCAGAGGCTGCTTATTTTGTTGCTGGGCCGTTGGATAAAGATTAAGGCACTTTTAAGCAGTTGTAGGTGGGTTTGCATGGGTTTGCGTAGGTAAGCACTGCTAACTTCCGGTTACAGTTTCTTATACTGATTTAGCTTCTCAATTGCTTAACCTGTGTAGTCGTTGCTTACCCCATGCAAACAGGATTAAACCCGCTTACTGCTGCTTAAATATGCTTACTCCTGTTTAATACTCCTTAATAGTGCTTACTCCCACTTACCCCTTCACTAATTTAGACAGAAATGTAAAATGGTTATTGGGAAGGTGGTGGATTTGGACACTTTATGGATTTATCATTCATTATACATTATACCTTCGATTTGTATCCCTGATTCATGTGTACATATACTGTATGGGGCACTTGTGTTTTTCTGTGGATTTAACAACATTATGACAGTGGCACCTCACATCTGTATTTAATGCAGTACTCCAGTTCACAAATATATGTTATTTAGTAGATTATGCATTAAAAAATATTGTTCATAAAGTGATTTGACATGGAAAATGGAATGTACTGGAGTGAGACTCGAACCGGGAATGACTGCTTGAAAGGCGAATGCTCTGGTTACTGTACTATTGCAGTACTGCTTCATTTGCATATATCTGCTGCAATATACGTAGCTAAGCAATGGGCAAACCCACGCACCTATGGTTAAATTTTATCTGTTTGATAAAAAAAAAATGTACTTGTATATATTATTATATTTTAGCTATTGCTCTTATAGACTTGGGGGGATGTTGCTGGGGTATGCAACCACCTATGAGCGGTTTCGTTCAATCTTATTGCTGAACTGCTGTTCTTGATTGCAGGGGCGTGTATATTCTGATAGTTCTGCTCTTAGACATGCCCCCTGCACTCGTACATTCTCCATGTCCGTTTAGGAGCTCAGGCAACGCAACTTCATTAATATGCATGGCACGCTGCCATGCATGTCCTAAACGGTCACTTCCATGCAGGAGTAAGCTAGTCCTGCATGGAAGTTTAGTAAATCTGGGGGAGGGTATTGGGTATTGAAATTTTAATAATATATCTTACATTTAATGTATTATCCCAACATTTAGTACTATAGTAGAGTCTGCATAACTTGTTTTTTCACATGTACTAGAATATTCTTTGCTTAATATACATTTAAAATCATCTCCAAGTGCATGGCTTTTAAAATATATAACAGTATACCTAAATAATTTCTTATGAATGTGGCTCCAATCTCCACTATTTTATGACATCACAACAATAAAATATATTTTGGGACACTATGACATATATTTCCATGGAATACTTCTGCATCTCCTTATTTCTTTCTTTTTTCTAAAACTCCAAATAAAACTGACAAACCACTTAATAAAAAAAGAGGCAAAAAAAAAAACCCCGGAAGCAAACTGTTTTTTTTTGTATGTTAGCAGTTTCATCAAGTTTAATAACTCAACTTTTTCAGACAAACAGAACAACCATATCAAATACACTTAAATATCAAATACAAAATTACATGATCAAGGGTAAAAGTCTTACGATCAAGCAATGTTAAACTTTTAAAGTGACCACATTACTTTTCTAAGAAAATAATTTTTTGAATGCATATAAAGTCATTTAAAATGCATTTAAAATACCGTCCGCCCTCTGAAAAAAGATTTAGCATCCTCATTTTTTAAACATGCACAAACAAAAATACACAAATAATATAAAATTATTAACTATTCAATGAGTCAAACTATAGAACACAGATAATTTAATCCCTGTTAATTATAGGCATGTGTTCTAATCTGCCAAATTAACTCTTGCTGCTCAAGTCTTAGGGTATGTGAACCACTCCTTTCATCATACTCAACTTGATTTATCACTCTGTATAAAAATGAGTGACCTGGCTGATTGATCACATGTTTAGCTGAAGCACTTTCCAACCTCACTTTTCTAATATTATATAGGTGTACATACACACACTCTCTTAATTTTTGGTCAGTCTTGCCTATGTAAAAACTAGGACAAGACTGACACTGGGCTAAATACACCACTCTACTGGAATTACAGTTGTATGTGCCCTTACAAGTATACTTTCTCCCTTTCAGTGTTTATGTGTAACCCACATCCACATACTTACAATAGGCACAGGCCTCATATTTAAACATACCTTCTTGCCTTGTCAGTCCTGAATTTTTAAATTCTAATAACCATTATAGGTTTTGAGTTTTTATAAAAATAAATTTAGGGTTAGCACCTAGTTTATTCACTAAGGACCCCTCTGATGCTTTCCACTCGAATTCTTAATCAAGACCTGTTTAATGTTGCCAGCATCAATATTATAAGGGGTTATAAAAGTCAAGGGATAGTTTACTATTTCACTTTGTTAGTTATCATCACTCACTGTACGCCCATTTTCCATCATACATTGTCCATCCCCCAGGATAGCTTTGAAATAACCTACATTCATTTTCATTTGAACTTCATTCACTAATTCTTTGAGTAAGGGTGCTGGGTTGCCTCCTTTTGAAAACATTTGGACTAACAAGTCACATTCAGTCATGAAATCAAAATTAGTAGTGCGGTTGTGCAGCGGTAGCGTTGTTGCCTCACAGCAAGAGGTTCTCCCATTCTATTCTCAGCTGGAGTGCAGGGATTGCCTTCTGTGTGGAGTCTGCACGTCCTCCCTGCAGTTGGGTGGGCGTTTGAAAGACATGCGTAAATGGGCATGCCTTCATTGAAGGTTGAACGTTGACCTGGCACCTCGGCATTCGTCAAAATCTACTGCCAATCATTAGCGGACCAGAGTTCCGCTGTGGTGACCCCTAACCGGGAAAAGCCGAAAGACAACAACAACATTCTGGCTGCTCTTATGAGCTGTTCCTTCACAGCAGATTTTTTCTGATTCCAAGGGTGAGCACTAGTAAAGTGCAAAAAGGAGTTCAAATATGTCTCTTTTCTACAGAGCTTTGCTTTATAACATCTATTCTGTCTCTCCTTAGACAAGTCCACGTCTAAAAATGCTATCCTTTCTGTATTGAATGTGTGAGTGAATGTTAGAAATTCTGTTGTTCTATTACAGTATTCAATAAATTCAACAAATAAATCATGTCCACCCTTAAATATAACAAAAACATCATCCAAAAATCTGGTGTAGTAAAAAATGTGCTGAATAAGGAGATTATTATTAAATACAAATTCACTCTCCCAGCATGCCATAACTAAATTTGCCAAACTGGCTCCTACTGGGCACCCCATGGCTACCCTCTTTTTCTGCAAATAATATTTACCCTCAAACAAGAAGAAATTATTGCTCAAAATAATATCCAATATCCAATAATTCCTGTATAAGGGAAACATTAGTGTTACTAACACCCCTCTTAGCTAAAAGCAAGCTCACCCATTCAATTCCTAGATCTTGCAGAATTACAGTATAAAGGTCCTTCACATCTACAGTAGCAAAGTTAAAATCAGACTATTGCTCTTATAGACTGTTAAAGTCTGATGAAACATTTTTAAAACGTGAAAGCACTTACTACTAGATTTAGTGTTTTGTCCATATTAAACATTTCGGAATAAGCTGTGGTGAGCCTCTTTTGTCGTGTTTTGAAAGTTAAAATCAGGTTCAAAATTTAAACTATTGATGTTCTCCAAGAAAGACCATGAGTCTTTGCAAATATAAGGTTCTTTCACTACATACGTCTTCAAAAAATTATCTAGCAATTTAGCTAGGAGGTATGTAATGGAATTCTAAGGTTCCTTCACTACACACTTCTTCAAAAAAATATCTACAAATTTAGCTAGGAAGTATGTAATGGAATTCCTACCATTCACAATTGGCCGGAAAGGGGGATTTGCCAAATCTTTGTGAACTTTCGGGATCCCAAAAATCACTGGAATCTGAAGAGCTGGCATAGAGAAATAATTCAATAAATCAAGGTCAATACAATTCATTATAAACAAGCCATTCAAGTAAATGTTAATTCTCGTATATGCTTGGTTCAATTCATTCAAGGAAATGAAAATATACATGACAGTGTTTAACATATTGATCATTCTCTCATTATGCTTAAAAATGTTCATAAATGCAAGTCCCCCACTCTTATCAGGTTTGGAAACCTGCACTCCACTTTTTCTAACATCTCCCATTCAGCAGGGTGAACATTAATACAATTCCTCTTTCTGCTCTTTTTATTACTATCCATATTCATTACCTCTGTTTCACAAATATGCTCAAATAAATGCAATATTGGATTCAGTGGTGAATTAAAAATACTTGGAACCCTGAATTCGGAAATTTTGCAGTTATTCCCATTAAATAACAGATTCAGGTTCAACCTACAAGTGTACAGTTTCAAGTCAATGAAAGTCCTGCTCAAATCAAAATTTTTACTTGGCACAAAAGTCAAACATTTGGACAAAAAGTATACTAAGGTACTGTTTACTGTATAGCTTGAATAATTAAAGATGTTAAAGTCCCTGTCTGAATTTTTTCCAATATTTAGGCACCAATCATTTCCCCTTCCATTTGGAATCCTATATTCAGTAGTCAATTCAGTTACTGCAGTGTTAAAAACAAGTACTTTGTCTGTTATTACCGACGACGGTTCCTCCTCCTGTTGTTGTTTCTCCCAAAGTTGTTGTTCCTTCCAAAGTTCTGTTGGCTGCAATTCTAGCCCCTGCAAAAAATTTGATTATTCTGGTTGTTTGGGGGATTGTAATTACCCTGAGGACTAAAATTTCAATTTCTAATTCTTTCACTTTGTAGCAGGTCGTTGGGGCCATATATGTGTACATATACACTTGAACTTCATATGGTTGAAATCATATGTTTGATTTTCTGAAAACTTGAAGTATTTGTATGGAGATCATGGTACAGTAGTGATTGGGAAATTTACCTTTTTCAACACTGTAGTGTGATCTCTTAGTTGGTATATATAATTTGCAGGGGTAATGGGGATGCAAGGTGCCTTGCCCCCCTGCTTTGTTTTGTTTCAGATTTCAGAAAGTCAAACGTGTTCTTGACAATATTAAATGTGTATTTACAAAAACTCAATATTCTGATAAAAATCCATATATATATATATATATATATATATACATATATATACACACATATATATATATATATATATATATATATATATATATATATATATATATATATATATATATATATATATATATATATATATATATATATATGCACATATATATGGGTCTACCTTTATTAATTGAACTGAATCCTTTTTATTGCAAATCAACGGATCACCAGTATTTTTTCTAAGGGAAACAAAACACTTGGCCACCAGGGTAAACTTTGCCCTTTTCCCCATTCCAATGCAATCTTCGAGCAGATATAATTAATTGGGGGGTGTGAGGGGTGCAGTCTCCCCCCACATTTGGCAGTGTGATGGGTGAAACCTCCCACTTTCATGGGTTTCATTTATGTCCATTTTTTTTTTGTTTTCCCTTGTGGCCAAGTGGTTTGTTTCCCTTAAAAAAGATAGTGGTGATCCACTGCTTCACAATAATAAGGTTTTGGTGAAGTTGGTTTAGGTAAGTGTAAATTTGATTAATGAAAGTAGACCCATATATATATATATATATATATATATATATATATACACACACACACACACACACACTCACACACACGCACACACACACACACACACACACACACACACACACACACACACACACACATACACACACACACACACACACACACACACACACACACACACACACACACACACACACACACACACACACACACACACACACATACACATCCCAGTACTAATATCTGCATTCTACCACCATTTCAAACACAATGTTGCCACAGATATAATACTTTTCAAGCCTGTAACAGTGCAAAACTGCAACAAAAAATGATCTTGATAAACAGTCCACCTTCAACATGTTGTACACAAAATTGCTTCCACCAGGATATGCCACTGGGTTACAAAAAATCTGTTCAATCTATTCTACAATAAGACATTAATTTCAAATGTAGATGCTCATTTTTTCTTTCTTTTTTTTTTGAGAACATTCATGCAATCCAATTAAAACTGCAACTGCTGTAGTGAGAGTCAGTAACTCATATCACCAAAGTGATAAATTGGGCAGTCACACAGGTAAATATGGCAAACTCACAAATGAGGAACAGGCTGAGGCTAGCCACAAAAATGGCAGAATATTCCAAACCCAAAGTCGATGCTGCAGACAGTGCCTATTCAACTACTTTTTGGAATATTTTGAAGTACTTTGTATTTGATATGGCAGGTCGGATGAGTCTAGAATCAACTGCTATTTTGTGTATGCATAGCAATTTAGATAGCTTTATCTATTGGTCTATCATGATGACCTCCTGTAATATCCAGTAAATGTTACATCTTAAGTGGGGAATTACTAAACACATTATGCATTCTTCTTTACAGTATCTCAAAAGAAAACAATGCAAAGTTATGCAGAAGTTCTATCAATGACAACTTGCCACCTTGGGTGCCATGCTTGCAGCTGACACTGATGCTTTCTCATTAGTCACAGTCACTTTGACTGTGTATACATCACATGTCTGATTGTGATAAAATTGGCCACAGTAAAGTATTCTTAATTGCTTTACAAAATGCTGATTAATCCTGAAAAGTTGCCACAGTAAAGTAAACCAACATACACATAAATGCACATTAGTTATGCAAATACAGATTGTCTGTTTAAAATGAGTATACGACACAAAGAAAACTTATGCTGAAATAAGGATGGCCCTACCCCTATTTGGTAGTTATAGTCCTTTATTTAACTAAGTACACCTGAGACATTTGATGGAGATCTGTTTCATACAAGCACAGAGCAATCATCATAGCCACAGTATTGAAAAGTGACTTCACTAAAATGCACAGTAGTCTTGCAAGCCCAGATCAATAACTGTTTACAGTGAGCATTTAATAAGCTGGCAAGATGCATTTATGCACAGACAGCCTTCCACACACCCCTAGCAATTATATTTACTTTCTTGACTGTGTGCTCCTTTGATGTCTGCTTGCAATAAGAAATACTAGCCTCACAATGGCTATCTTACTTAGTTTCACACAAATAGGCAGAAAGTATTCTGACTTACTTCACAAAAACTACGAGTCCTGAAAAGCCAGAATAATGACCAAACTATTTAAATCAGTCATTTGTACTTAGACAGCCCCTGTTCCCAGCAATTATAGTTACTTTGTTTTCTATGTGCATCTCAGATAAACAACTTTAATAAAATAAAACATAACAGAATAACAGATATCCCAGCAAACTATTCCCATAGAACCAACTTTTTTTGCACAAGAATTAGAAAAAAAGATTTTCAGGATTGTTCTTGACTACTTAGAAAGTGCAAGCTGCTAGAATAACAGGGTTGGTATTAGTTTAGCATACATTCTTTGAAAATATGAAGTCTGCTACTAAAACAAGAGGTTTTGCTTTGGGTTAGCATACATTTTGTTAAGGATGCAAAGTTTGCAGCTAGGCAAATATTTTTATTTATTTTGGTGACTGCAAACCTCACTGATTTGCTAGATTTTGGAAAGCACATATTTTAAAAGGAACATAACAAAATATGACACAAAATCATCGAGGGACAGATAAATACCTCAGAGAAATGTATTGTGATTCCAGAAATTTTTTTTCAGAAAACAACAAAAATATGAGGCAAAGGCAGGTACAGTTGAGAGTTATGCCCTCTCTGCTAAGACATGTAAATATAGTTATAAGGGCACTTGGAAAATAGGTACATCTGGCCAAAAAATCTAGATACCTAGGTAGCATAAAATTTATACATTAGTACTCTGACTCCCAGAGGATTATGGAATACTTCTCAGAAATGTAAATTTGAAAACCTGACAGTGACAAAATGAGACAAAAAGCAGATTATGATGTTTTACAATACCATGTTAAAATTTGAAGATAATCCCTGAGATTCATTAACACCTACACTGAGTGTATACTAAGCATACACCATTCTGATTGAATGGACAATGCAAGCATAACTCACACCTTCTTCCTCCTAATTTTATTTTTCCTACTGATTTTCTTGTAGCCTTAATATCAAGGGGGATTCATACAGGTCAACGAAAAGTGTAGACTACGTGTACATTTAGTACAATCTTTCTGAGTAACTAGAAAGCACAAAATATGTGATAGGGATGTTCTTGAATACAGATCATGTAAACTTAGGGTAAACTTAGTGTAGGCATTAGTGTACCTGGCACAGCCTTTCTAAGAAGATGTCTATTCTAACCTTCTTCCTTCTCTATATAAAGGAAAATAATCTAGCATTTTACTTTCTGATTTGCTTTCAGCATTAGTTGTAGTTAAAAATGATATACTTCAGGACAGTTCAATTACCTGGCTAATAAATATATAGTTACTCCTACTTGTTTTGGTAAGTGCCATGGGTTCTTTTACATCTGCTTGAGCTACAACCATCTCTGGCAGATGTGGTCTGTGTTTATCATCTCATCCAAATGTCAGCACACTTAAGACTATAACACACCCCATACACAATGCAGTACTGTAGTGACGGTGTTAGACAATAAATCCAAACAGCTAGAGTGGAAAGAGAACCCACATCCTTTTGATATTCCTTATCTGAAGGCAAGCAGCAGTGTAAGATGAAAGTAAATTATGTGACAATGAATTACTCAAAGTGAATATAATATTTTAAACACACATACATTCAATGTCAATAAAATTCATCAAGACTCTTCAGCTATGCTCGTCATGATTTTTTTCTGCTTCTTTAGTCTCATGTCTGTTCTTTGGTTCATTGGCTCTGCCCTGCTTCCCATACAATCTAAACAGAAATTGTAAAATAGCTGAAGGGAGATGCAGATAAAATTTTAAATCAAGTATTTTTACTCATTTCTTCATATCTGGCATGTATATTTAATTAATACTCAAGGCATGTTTTCATTTAAATGTCATGATAGCCTTACAACACAAGTGCACAAAGTTGTGATCTGTTCTGAGAATCATGCCTAACACAGAAGAGAGCTTCAAGCTTTTTTTTCTATATTATTTTATCTTTCTTACTTGAAAACATAAGAAGTACAATCCATATTCAGCCAGCGACTGTGAATTGATTAGTTAAGTGTACTGATATCTAGAACGTCAGTGCACTTAACCAATCACCTCCACCCTTTGGTGCTGCACCTGTAACTGTCTTCAAAGGTAGCTCTGTGGCCATTTCAGGTATATTATTTTATCTTTTTAAGTAAAAAAGATAAAATAAAATAGAAAAGAACAGCTTGCCGAGCTCTCTTCTGTGCTGGGCATGATTCTCAGACCCATCCCAACTTTATGCAGAACCTTACTGCTCCACAGAAAACATTTCAAGAAGTGCTGTGCTAGGTGATGCTGCATCAGCATACCTAAGCTTTGGTACAGCAGCTACTTGCCCTTTTAGTAAATCAAAACTCTTAGTTTGTTCTTCAGTCTATCTTCAAATGAAATCCTGGCCAAGTGGCTTTCTTTGAGGTATGATTGTGTCTGCCAAGTGTGGAATTAAACTCGAATTGTCTCAGTCTGAAGAATAACATTAATGAAAATGTGTCTTTTGGAGCTCATACATTTGTGCAGTAGTACACACTTGTCTGTAGCAGTTAGTAGCTCATTAGCTCTAGGAAGATGATCCATGCACTTGAGATATGACACACCGGCCTAACAATTTAGTTTGCTTATTTTCAGACCACATGATCTTTATATATTAACCAGCCTGACACCATGTTGTTCTTAGAAACCCGGACCAAAATAATATCAATTACATTGCACTCAGTTACTTTCCAAGCTTTTAGCTATGTCTGGTAAAGTACTTTAAAGGAAGTCTGGAGATCATAAAATGACAAAGCATAAACTCAAGAATCTATACCGATTTAAACTTGTATGAAAAGTTACCTAGCTTTGAATTAATTTCATCTAGCTTGATTGGCCAAATGCCTTGATTAACAGCACTGAAAATAATTTTGCATTAGCTATAGTAACAATTGCTTCTTACACTGTCTGCAGCAACTAACGTTCCTTTAGAATCCATTTGTTAAGGGTTTTCAGTTGGTGTAAACACATTCTCCCCAGGACTTAGTAAACTCTGTGTAGGCACCATATACAGCCTACACAGAATGCATCCATGTACATGGCCATGGTCTCCCCTTGACAGTAAGCCATGCATTTTAATGATAGCTTGCTGACAAGGGAGAGCCAAGAAGCATGGATATTGAACCAGTGTTGTCTTTTATTTTATTTTATTTTATTTTTTTAAACTGCATGTTTGGGCACCGAGGTGTGGAGCTCAGCAATGCCAAACTGTGTTCACATGTAGACAGCTGACAGCTGACAGACATGTAAAATAGAAACCAGACAGAATTCATAAGCATAATGATGTTTTATTATAGGTTCATAGGTGGGTACTAGGCTACTTGCCCAAAGGCATTTATAAGCCTAGCCAGAATGTGTTGGCTTTCGCCACCCCCTTAGCTTAGTTCCCTGTGCCTCTGTCCAGCAGTGCCACTGAAGTGATCCCTGAGGTAAACTTTCTGTTCCACATCCACTCATCAAGGTTTCTTCTGAAGAGCGTTAGTGAGGAGCTCTGCCTAATGTAGATTGGGATCTTGTTCCAAAGCATGGGAAGTCTCTGGGACAGGAATCTATCCCTCCAGCATGTCCTATTTATTGTTGTGGTGAGGTTTAGATCCCTAGAGCATGTGGCTCGAGGGGATAAGGTTTTCTTTAGGTGGAGCATGCCCATCAATTCTGGGTTGGACATGACCTTGTATGTCAGGCAGAGATCACCTCTGAGTAGGTGGTATGCAACCAAGTATAACTGGAGTTTCTTCAGTCAAGCTGCGTAAGGCATCTGTTTGAGGCCATTGATCCTCTTGGTGAGGCACTTCTGTGGTCTTTCCAGCTGTTGCAGGTGTCTTGTAAAGTACATCCCAAATGGGGCATTGTACTCTATGATGGGTCTGATGAGTGATGAGTAGAGGGGTATAATGACCTCTTTTGATCTGGATGCGAACCCTTTTGTGATTAGGTGGGCCACGTAGAAGGATTTTCTAACCACTTTGGCAATGTGATTATCAAATTACTATCTACTTGGGTCCCCAGATCCCTTATTATGTCTTCCGTATTTAGGGGACTTCCAACTATGTGGTAGTTTGTGGGTACTTTGTTTTTTCCAAAGGGGATGACTATGCACTTTTTGGCATTTAGCTTGTGGCCATGATTTTGACACCAGGTATCTGTCTCAGTGAGACCCTTTTGGAGGATGTCTGTGTCAGCCAGAGAGTCAATTATAGCCCCTAGTTTGCAGTCATCTGTGAACTTGGTCAGCCATAGTCCTCCTGTGCTTGCCTGTACCTCTGAGAAGTATATACTGAACAGGAGGGGTCCTAGGACTGAGCCCTGAGGAACACCACTTGTAACCGGTTTAGAGATGGACTTAGCTCCCGCAACTCTCACCATGTGGGTTCTGTCCATGAGCCAGTTGGCAACCCATCTTGTGATATAGGGGTTTATGTTCAGGCTGGTGAGCTTGTCTATAATACCAGAATGGGGAATGGTGTCGAAGGCCTTAGCGAGGTCTAGGTAGGCTGTGTGTACCACCTTTCCCTCATCTATAGCCTTGGTAACTGTCTCAAAGAAGTCCACCAGGTTTAGGAGGCATGATCTGCCCTTAACAAAGCCAAACTGGGTAGGGTCCAGTGTTTGGAGGTTCCCAATGTCTCTGTTAATGAGTTCCATGATGATGCACTCCATAGCCTTGCAAACCAAGCTAGTCAAGCTTATAGGGCAATAGTTCCTGGGGTATTTTTTTTTTAATTCGGCATTTGCATGGTGTGGAGCACAGCTAAACTGACTGAAGCTCAGACATACATAGCAGACACCTGCCAGACATCTAAAAATAGAAACTGGATGTAATTAATTATTTATTTATTGGTATGTTTAAGCATGCTTGTGTGGTGCAGTATGGTGCTCAGGACTGCTAACAGGTAGCTGAATGGTATATGTAAAGGTATAATGTATTTCTTAGTATCTTTATAGCTAAATGGTTAGAGTTACAGCTGTATGTGTAGTAGGTCCAAGGTTTGAATACATGGGAGTTAGAACTTGTCCATATTTTTGTTTCAGACGTCATGGACAAAATTCTAAAATATGGCTCCATTGCGCTCTGTGCAACTGTGCTTAAACCTGCTAAGCATCGCATAAACATGTGAACAGCTGTCAATGTTTGGGTGGTGCTCAGCTTTGCTAAAACCACAATTGTACTTGTTTGCACACAGCTCCGCTCTGCTTGGCTGTAAGCAATCCGTCGCTATTTTGAATGTTGCTCAATGACGTGTAAGGGTGGGAAAACACCCTATATAAAGCACACTAAGAGGGAATTCTGCAGAAGCCCTTGGAGTTCAATCATCTGTCAATATGGCTGGGGATGTTGGAGAAGGTGTGAGCTTTTGGAAGTAGCGGTGAGGCATTCAGTAGTCCAGGATCATGACTGGGTTCCCTGTAAAAAAACATGACAATAGACTGCTTCAGTGTGGTTTCTAGGTCTTGGAGTGTAAGGTTGAGGCCTGGGACCAGCTGGCCAGAGAACACACCAGTGTTACTGGTATCCCCCACACAGGTGAGGAGTGTTGTCACCACCATAACAACCTAAAAAGATGAAACAGGGGAACCTTGGACACCTAGGTCCAAGAAGCAAGGGCAAGGAATGCCCCATAAGTATGTAAGTACTTTAGCCTCTGTTTTACCAATATGTAATCTTAATGTCTGCAAAACTGGTATGCATAATGGTGTGCTTCTCTCCCAACAGCTGCAGCTGAGAGGGCTCGCAATGTTGAGTCTCATGCTGCGTGCCTGACCAGGTTGCATCTTGAGCGTGGTGAGTATGGATGTATTATGCAAACTCTAGTGCAATAAGAAAGAAAGAGTAAAGCATTAACTGCAATAACGTATATACAATGAAGTCTGTAGTGCAATAAAGTTGGAATTAGAGCTGTAGTGCATTAAATATGGAATTACAGCTGTAGTGCAATAAATGAATAATAACTACTGTAGTGCAATAAAAACAAGAAACAATACCAATAACAGCAAGGAAAATGGTATACATCAGAATTGTCTTGTCATAACCATTGCAGTAGACCTGCAGGCATTGAGTCTGTAAGGTAAGATTGCTGCAGTCAAGTATATCACTGTATTAGCTCTAGAATGCAAGTCTAATGGCTACAAATTGTATTTGTTAACTCATAGTACTGTTAAAGGCTTTCTCTAAGCCAATACTGGTCACATAATGCTCTGTCTTCCACAGATGTCAGGTAATAAAGGTATATGAGTGAGTTAGCCCACTCCATGGCCAGATTTTGTGTGTGCAGACTTCACAGATATTGCAAACCAATAACAATAATATGTGTTCACCTGTATTGTTGAACATAAAACAAAGCTGCAGTAATATATGCAGTATAGTTGTATACCATGCATGTGTGTTCTATTGACACTGCAGTCTAGTAGAACACTATAACAGGACTAGAATGCTAGAGGAAAGTTCTGCAACCTGTATTGCACAATTCATAGTATGTTTCCAGATGGTCAAGGCAAGTATCAGTCACCCTGTAGTAAGTAATGCCTCAGTAGCTCAGTTTGTTAAATTCCTTGTACACTGTACATTTTGCCATGCACAGTCCTGGGTTTGGAACCAGTGCTATGTAACACTGCATTTTCAGTATCAGTCACGTAATGCTCACAATTTCTCTCTCGCCAAGAACACAAAAATTTGATGGGTGAGTTAGCCCATATTATGTGCAGATATTGTGTTTAGATCTCACAGAATGTTACACTCAATAGCAAGAATGTGTGCATCAGCATTGTTGATTCAGAAATAAAACTGTGTAATCCCAGTATGGCTGCATCTCTTGTTTGTCCATACTATGCTGCTGCAATCAATTATTAAAATATTTGCAGATGTCCCCTGCAGTCACAGCCAGTGGGTTCTATGTCCATGCCTGCCAACTAAGCCATGACAGCTGTCTAGTATAATTACTGTATACAAACATGCCTCTTAAATGTCATGATTTCTCGTAATGTAATTAAAACTGACTAATTCGTCTGTCACATGTTTACCAGATAAATAATTACCTGGAATGCAATGCATTACCAAATCCATTTACAGAACACCCTGGTAGTTGTATAAGTACACATTATGTGAAACCATTCTGAGTAGTTCTGTACCTGCATTTGTTAGTGTTTGGCCCTTATTGTCCCATGCTATCAGTTTAAGAGGTATCTACACACTACAACAACTATAGGAGAATTGTATTAACTGTAATCACAACTGTCAGAACACACCTGTAGAAGTATGTATGATCAGTGTTGTCAGGGATATCATCTGCAATGTCACTAATGGAATGTTTTCTTTTCTCTCTCCCCACCCTGTATCTTATTTATTCATTTTGTAATGTATTATTATGATTTAATATTAATATATTTTGTTAAACTAATCATATTTTGGAAAAGGTAATTAATTATTGTTATGTTTCATATGTATTTAATATTAACATATTTTGTTTAACTATATTTTGGGAAATGTGGCTGATTATTGTTATGTTTTATTAGGATTCAATATTAACACATGTTATTAAACTAGCATTTTGTTGGCTGTATGGTTTACTTCACTCTAGCATGGTGTTACCATACTGACTGGTATGTTATATTATATTGTGTTGCACATAATATACATTAATATGTATATGGATTAAAAACTATGATGTTCCATTCTGTTACTACTAATAATGGTTTGGTTGTTACTAACCATAATATATTGCTTTACCTCATGTGCCACAGCACGTCAAGGTAGGCTGATTCCTGCTGAGCCCCCTACCTTGCCTCAACTGGCCATGGCACCAGCTCCCAGCACATATGGGAACCAGACCAGTGGTGCTGCCTCTGCTGTCCCTGCATTACCTATGGCATTGGGTAGTACTGCCACAGGGGATGGTGCCCAGTCCCCCTCTAGGAGTGGTGCACAGGATAGTCCATAGTGGCTATAACCAATGCCTGCACCAGATTGAGGGCATGTTGGCTGACCTGGTGGGGCAGCTTTGCCATGGTGCCCAGCCTCCAGCACAGCCACCCTCATGAAAATGAAGGAGCAGTGTCGAAGGTCCCATGGGTGGGGACATGAGTTATGTTGCTGCTACCTGGAGGCACATGGGACTCAGATTCCACAACACCCTCCCTGTAAAAATTGTTCTTCCCACTCATGTGTCACACACTACCCCTGTCTGCTGTCTTGTCTGTTTGCAAATGTATCCTCACCTACCCAACTTACCTGCCCCACACATACCTGTGCCCCTTCCCCAACATTCCATTCTTACCTTAAAAAAATGGCCACATGTCCCCCCCAAAAAGTATCGTCCCATACATAGCTCTCCATTTCGCACATGTGTCCACTGGATACACATAGTTTGGTCCACTTGGCTTGATGGTGCAGTTATGTTGTCCTCACCTCTCTCCCTGGGGTTTGAGAATCCAAATTAATGCACAAATCCATCAAAGTGCACAGTTTTTGCTTCACAAGAAATGGATAGCTGTGGTCCTTTCCTACACCCTTCCTGCACATCCCTCCCTGCCTTTCAATATGCTTTTTCCCCTGCTTGCCACCATTTCACCACCTTCTTATCTCCCCTTTTTTCTTTCCTTTATTTTTTTTAATGCGGACCTGTGTGATGTACCACGTCACACAGCTTCACTTGGTTCAGCTAAATAGAGCTATAATAAGTATATGTGAAGTGTGTCCCTACCTGCAGGCCTGTGAATCTTAGTACTGAAAAGCAGGTATTTAATCTGCAATGCTTTGTGTGGATAAAGAATGTATTAGTGATCCATTCATTCCTGTCTTCACAATAATGTAATTGGAATGCAGCACAGCACTGGATTTGAACCCAAGACTGTGTGTGGCAAAATGTACTGTATGCAAGTCATTTAACAGACTGAGCTACTGAGTCACTGCTACCATAGGTGTATTTGCAAGATATATGTACACACATACAGGCTATGACAAACATTTTCTACATCCATCAGTAAGTGCATGGCTTTATATGGATGTATTTCTTCACCAGAGTGTTTTGTGCCATGAATGACTTAGCAGGTGAGTTTCTACAAGTTGCTAATAAAAAGACTCATTTACCTGCTATCACAGGCCTCAATTTTATCCATTATCATGTCTTTGTCTGTCTAGTGGTTTACTATTACACCAGAGTCCAAGGTACATGCCCATTTTTTCCATTACTGTTTATTCCAGTTTGTGCGGTGCGGCAAACTGCACAGGTCCACTGAAACATGCCTAATGACTGTAATTGGCAATTACTATGTTTTGTTTAAACCACCTGTGTTATGTAAGACTTGTGTCATGTGGTGGGTTAATGCAGTGTGCTGGAGGTGTGATGGGCTCGGGTTCGGAACATGGTCGAGGTGTTTATTTTGTACATGTGTCTTACAATGTTAGAAACACATATAGTCATTATAGCTCTATTTAGTTGAGTTTAGCAAAGCTGCTTGATGTGGCGATTTGCACAGCGGCAAGCTAAAAAATATAAAGAAAAGAAAAAAGGGAAGATAGGAAAGTGGTGAAATGGGGGCAAGTGGGGCAAAACATTTTGAAAGGCAGGGAAGGATGTGCATGAAGGGTGTAGGAAAGCACCATAGCTATCCATTTCTTGTACAGCAACAACTGTGCACTTTCACAGAATTTGTAGATTAATTTGTATTCTCAAACTCCAGAGAGAGGGGTGAGGGCAACATAACTGCATTGTCAAGCCAATTGTACTGAATTACATGTGGTCAGTGGACTTGTGTGTAAAATGGAGAGCTATGTATGGGATAATATACTTTTTTTGGACAGGTACCCATTATTTTTTTTAAGGTGAGAGTGGAATGTTGGAGAAGGGACATATGTATGTGTGAGGGAGGCAATCAGGGTAGGTGAGGATGCATTTGCAAACAGACAAGACAGCAGATAGGGGCAGTGTGTGACACATGAGGAGGTGAACACCTTGGATAGGCAGGGTGTTGTGGAATCCAAGTCCCATGTGCCTCCAGAAGGCAGCAGCATGACTCATGTCTCCACTCATGGGACTGTCGGCACTGCTCCATCACTGCCTCAAGCATGGCTGTGCTGGATGCTGGGCAACAAGACAAGGCTGCCCCAATAGGTTGGCAAGCATGCCCTCAATCCAGCGCAGACAGCAGTCATAGCCATGGTGAACTATCCTGTGCACCAAGACCAGCAGCTCTGTCTGGGCGACAACTCCCCCTTTGCTTCTGCTCCCAGAGGGGGGCCCAGCCCTATAACATGGGGTGGTACTACCTGACATCACAGGTAGTGCAGGTGCAGCAGAGGGGCCACCACTGGTCTGGGTCCCAGAAGTGCTGGGACCCGACGCTATGGCCGGTTGAGGCAAGGTTGGGGGATCAGCCAGAACTGGCCTACCTTGACTTGCTGTGGTAAATGAGGTATAGCAATATGTTACGGTTAGTAATATCCAAGCCAATGTTAGTATTAACAGAATCAAACATATTCATCCAAATACAAATGAATGTATGTTATGTGCAACACAACATTAAGTAACATAACAGTCAGTATGGTAACAGAATGCCAGTACAAAGTAAACCATAGGGCCAACAAAATAGTTAGTTTACCAAATATGTTAATATTGCATCATAATAAAACATAACTATAATCAACCACATTTTCCAAAATATAGTTAAACAAAATATGTTATTATTAAATCATAATAAAACATAATAATCAACCACATTTTTCCAAAATATAGTTAAACAAAATATGCTAATATTAAATCATAATAATAAATAACAGTAATAAATAAATGAAGATAAGCGGTGGGGAGAGAGAGAAAAACATTCCATTACTGACATTGCAAATTATATCCCTGAAAACACTGATAAGAAATACTCTACAGGTGTGTAGTACCAGGTTTGAGTACAGTAACTACAATTGTCCTATAACTGATGTAGCATATGCATACCTCTCAACCTGTTAGCATGGGTCAGTATGGGCCAATCAATAACAAATGCAGGTACACCACTACGCAAACCAGTTTCACATAATGTGGACTTATATAACTACCCAGGTGTCCTGTAAATGGATTTGGTAATACATTGCATTCCATGTGATGATTTATCTGCTAATCATGTGACAGACAGATTAGGCAGCTTTAATTACATTATGAAAAAATTATGATACGTTAGAGGCATGTTTTTGTACAGTAAATAAAATAGACAGCTGTCATGCTTTAGTTGGCAGGCATGGGAGTAGAACCCAATAGCTGTGATTGCAGGAGACATCTGCAAATAATGTAACAATTGACTGCAGAAACTTAGTACAGACATGCAAAGGATACAGCCATATTGGGATTACACAGCTTTATTTATAAATCAACAATGCTGATGAGCACATTAATGGTATTAATGTTAACATTCTATGAAATCTAAACACTGCTCATAATATGGACTACCTCACCCATATATTTGTTGTGTTCCCGCTGAAAGAGAAAATATGAACATTATATGACTGATACTGAAAATATAGTGCTACATACCACTGGATTCAAGCCCAGGACTGTGTGTGGCAAATGTACTGTGTACAAAACATTTAACAGACTGAGCTACTGAGTCACTGCTGACTATTGAGTGACTGATACTTGTCTGGAGATCACCTGGAACTAAACTTTGAATTGAGCAATACAAGTTACAGGACATTCCTCTGGCATTCTAGTACTAATACAACATTATACTAGACTGCAGTGACAGTAGAACACATATGCATGGAATACAATCATACTGTATATATTAGAAAAGCTGTATTTTAGAATCAACAGTGCTAGTGAACACATTTTATTGTTATTGGTTTGAAATATCTGTAAAGTCCACACACAATATTTGCCCATGGACTGGGTTACCTCACCCATATACCTTTCTTACCTGATGTCTGAGGAAGCAAGAGTATTATGTGACTGATATATGTCCTGAGACAGCCTTGGACAGTACTATGAGTTAAGCAATACAGTTTGCAGGCCATTAGATTTGCTGGCTAGAGCTATTACAGTGTTACACTTGACTGCAGCACCCTTAGCATAGACAATCAATGCATACAGCTCTACTGCAATGGTCTTGGCAACACAATCCTGCTGAACAAAATTTTGCTTAATGTTATTGGCATTGTTATTGTTTTATTGAAATACAGTTCTTATTGTTCATTTATTGCACTACAGCTCTACAGCTCTAATTGCCTATTTATTGCACTGCCGTTCTACTTGCCCATTTATTGCACTACACTTTTTCTTGTGTATACTTTGATGCAGTAAATGCTTTACTCTTTCTTGCTTATTGCACAAGAGTTAGCATACTAAATCCGTACTTACCACACTCATGATGCAACCTGGCCAGGCGCCCGTCATGGGACTCGACATTGCAAGCCCTCTCAGCTGCAGCTGTTAGGAGAGAAGCACACCATTATGCATACCAGTTTTGCAGACATTCAGTTTGCATTTGGTTAGATGGAGGAAGAGATACTTACGTACTTGTGGGGCATTCCCATCATGAGCTTCCTGAACCCAGGTGTCCTGTGTTCCCCTCTTTCCCCTTTTCAGGTCATGATAATGGTGACGATACTGCTCACCTATGCAGGGATACCAATAACACTGGTGAGTTCCCTGGCCAAATGGTTCCAGGCCTTCACCTTACACTCTGAGCCCTGGAATCTGGCCTGCATCAGCCGAGGATCATGTTTTTTAACAAGGAGCCTGACCATGACCCGAGAGTCCTGAAAGCTCGACCTCTTTGCCCAAAAGCGCACACCTTCACTAACACTGCCAGCCATACTAACAGTTGATTGAACTCCCTTGACTGTTGCAGAATTTTCCCCTATTGGGCTTAATATAAGCTGTTTTTCCACCCTTACACATCATTGAACAGCATTCAAAAAGGGCACCACACCACTTAGCAGCGAGCAAACCAGCTAAGTGAATCCAAGCAGTGCAAAAACTTGCAGAACCATGGTTTTAATGAGGCTTAGTTCTGCACAGGCATTAGTAGCCATTAGCATGTTTATGCACTGCTTAGCATGACTGGGCAATGCTTAGCAGAGCCCAGCAGTGCCAACATTCACAATAGTTTCATACAATTAAAAAATATTGCATTCATTTACAGTCATATTTTGCCTGTTATGGACTCAAACCCAGGATCTACTACACATAAGACTGTAACTCTACCCATGTAGTTAGTTGCATGTCATGAAAACTAGTATACTTTCACATATACTAACAGGCTACTTGCTAGTGTTGCTGAGCACCGCACCTTGCCTCGCAAACATGCTTAAACACACCTGTGACGATTGGGGAGAAATGGGCGAAGGCTGCCAGCCTAGTCAAATAGAATTTGATATAGAATTCTGGCATTTATAAATAAATGTAAAATACAGGCATGTTTCTTGAGTGTAAAAGAATACTGCGAAATGTGGAACTGCAAAATATGTGACAACATTGCACTCTACTGGCCCAGTGAAGCATGTTGTGACCCTTTCATATTAGGATCAGGCTCCAGTGCATCTGGATGAAGGTTTCATGCCCATTGTTTTAAGGCTAAAGTTTATGATCAGAATTTACAAGTAGAAGGTGCTTTATTGCTCTAGTTTCTGCGAGAGTGTATATGTAAAATGCCTTGTATTGTTGTAAGTTTCTGAGCAGGTGTTAGATTGCTAAATAATGCAGTTTGTGGCCTGAGAACTCAGACCAGGTGTTAAGATGATGCAATATGAATACTGAGAAAACCTAAGTGTCAAAAATGATCTAATTTGGGAGGGCCTTAGAGACATGTTTGTTAGTAATGTTTAAATACTATTTCTCACAAGAGACTGAGAGTATGTTGATCTTGATATCCAACTTATCAGCACTCTGCTTTGGGCTTTTATTATTAAATATTTTTGAAACCTTCTACCTGTGGCTGGTTTGTGCAGAGATAAGCTCTAGAGTACATTGCATATTTACAGAGTTTATTGTAATAGGCCACTCTAATAAGCCTTAACTGTTAGTCATACTACCATTGGATTATAATATTGCACAGTAATAACTGGACACCCTTTTAAGGGCCTTTTAGTAGCTGATATTATTAGCTGGTTAGTGGCAGGGATTACTATCATATAGTCTGGGTAAAGGGGCACAGCTGGAGAATCTGTGTCAGCCTTTCCCAAGAGTATCTGTGAAGTTGTATAAATACTTATCTCAAAGTGTGTGTGTGTTGTGTCAGCTACTTGGCAGGGACACGAGGCACTGGATGGACAGAGAGGGTACTGGTGGTTCTAGCTTTCCCAGCTAGGCTGAGACCTGGACCCTATATCTGTGCCACTGGGGAGTTTTATTGGGGACCTGGTGAGCAAAGGAGCAACCAGCCCCAGACTGACTGTGATCTCTGTGTGCACTTAAGGGAAATTGTACTTTATTGTGTGTATTAGTCATCCTTTTCTCTTCTATGAGACAACCTCCCTGGTGTTAGTAGTGAGGATTGAAGCTCCTTGATTACTGGGCCAGGGCACGGTCATCACAAGTGGTGGCAGTTGTGGGATCTACTTCACATAGTAATTGGCTTGTAGTGGTGTGGGTAGAGCACATTCCTGTAGCTTATGTACATTGATCTCTAAAAATGTTTTGTACTCTAAAACAGCCACGCAGTGTATGCTCAGAGTTCAGATCACAATTGTTTTATTTATTTTGTTAGCTTAGTGTTAGTCAGGGTGAGTAGGCAGCATGTCAGCAGAAGAGTATGGAAAGCTGACAAGGAGCCAGCTGGCGGAGATGTGCCAGGCTAGGGGACTGGTGCATGGAAACCTGACTAAAGCAGAACTGACTGCAGCCTTGGTTACAGCTGCATCAGAAAACAGCAACCTGGAGGACAATCAGACTGACAGTGGTGATACAATATATTTGGAGAATGGACAGCTCAATATTTCTGCAGTGGACTTAAAAATACAGCTGGAGCTAAAGAGACTTGAGTTGGAGGCCAGGCGTATGGAACTAAAAGCAGCAGAGAAAATGAGGAGTCTACAAGCTGAGGAAAATGAACAGGAGAGGAGACATGAGAGGTAAATGCTGACTCTTCGCCAGAGTTATGGAGGTAATGGGAAAGGGAGTAACCGGACCCCAGAAGCACAAAAGGTCAGTAAAATTCTTCCACAGTTTAAAGAGGGGGATAATTTTGATAGCTTCATTCATATGTTTGAGCAGGTATGTAAACAGTATGAAGTTGACCAAAGGCTCTGGGTACAGTTCCTGACCCCCTTACTCCATGGTAAAGCAGTAACGTCTTTAGCAAAAATGCATGACACTGACTATTTTGATTATACTGCTGTAAAAAGACATTTATTAGAATGTTTTAAGCTAACACCTGAAATGTATAGGAAAAAGTTTTGTGAGCATAGACACAAGGTAGATGAAAATGTATGTGAATATGTTGTTGAACTGAGCACTTATTTTCATAGCTGAGTGAGTGGATGTCAGGTCACCACTTTTGAAGGGCTGGCAGACCTTTTGGTAAGGGAATAAGCCCTTAGCACTTTGCCTGAGGACATGAGGATCTGGTTTGCTGATAAACAGTGTGCTACTTCAGAGGTGTTGGGGAAGAAGGGAGACCTATACCTAGCAAGCAGGGCAGCCCTGCACAGGAAGGGGACCCCCCAGTACTGCTCATGGGTCTAAAGGAACCCATGATGGGCAGCACAGACTGCCCCAACAGAATCCACCAGTAGCAGGGAAAGCCACTAGTCCAGGTACATGTCCTGGAGCTAGGGTTAAATGTTTTGAATGCAACCAGTGGGGCCATGTGGCAAACAGATGTCCATGGAGGAAAGGTCGGGAACCAAAGGTGAGGGAGCCAGTAATTGGGAAAGACAAAATGCCAACAGTGGGTTGTCTTGAGACAACCGGAGTATGGAACTACCATCCTGCAGATGTCCTGAGAGGGAAGCATTTGGATGAGACAGTACAATGCACTTATGCAGTTACATGCAGTGAGACTAGGAAACAAGCATGTAGGTCTGGTAGCCTGGGGAAGACCCAGACAGACTGCATACTTGCAGCCAGGACTGCTGAGGTGGTTACTTCAGGTAGTAAGCTACGCTGTAGCAGTGAGACTGAATGTGAGCCACAGCTGCTTGTGGGTACTGATGTTCCCTTGGACAGGGTAACTGCAAAGGTAGAGGTGAGTAGTAGTACCCAGGCTGACAGTGAGGCACCACTGTCAGAGGATACCAGACTTCCTGTGAAAGGGGAGCTGGGAAGGGTTACAAGGAGAGACTTGAGACAGGCTCAGCTCTCAGACTCTACATTGCAAGGAATGAGGCAGGTAGCTAGGGAGGCACTTGATTCTCAAGGGAAGGGGGAATCTGTATATTGGGGCAAAGGGTTACTATACAGAGAGTGGACCCCTGAGGGAGGGCTGGAAGGTGAGAGAGTACAGCAGTTGGTAGTGCCTAGAGCTTACCATCTGGCACTTATAGCTATAGCCCATGATATTCCCTTTGCAGGTCATATGGGCATAAAATGTACAAAGAGGCATATTATGCAGAACTTCTATTGGTCTGGAATTTCCAGAGATGTAACAGGGTACTGCAGGACCTGTGAGCAGTGCCAAAATGTAGGCAAGGCAGGAGACAAGGTGAGAGCTCCTTTGATGCCTTTGCCTGTGATTGAGGAGCCATTTCAGATGGTAGCTATGGATATTGTGGGTCCTCTGAGTACCCCATGTTCCACAGGGAAAACGAATATCCTAGTGATTGTAGATTATGCTAGGTGATACCCTGAGGTAGTGGATTTGTCCTCCACTGAGGCTGAGAAGGTGGCAAATGCTTTGCTAGATATTTTCAGCAGGGTAGGTTTCCTAAAGGAAATACTGTCTGACAGAGGTGCAATTTTATGTCAGACCTGCTGGCTTGTCTGTGGAAGTCCTGTGGGGTGAAGCACATGAAGACCACCCCCTACCATCCCCAGACTGATGGTCTTGTTGAGAGGTTAAACTCTACAATCATGTCCATGCTACAGGCATTTGCAGATCAATTTAAGAGTGAGTGGGACAAATATTTGCCCCATCTGTTGTTTGCTTACAGTGAGGTTCCCCAGGAATCCACAGGTTTTTCACCCTTTGAGTTGCTGTATTGGCATAGGGGAGGGGACCTCTAGATTTAATTCGAGATGAGTGGAAAGGTGAGTGTGAGTCTCACAAGGAGTCTGTTGTGGCATATGTCCTGAACCTCAGGACAAGGCTCAGGGAACTCATGGGCCTGGCCCAGGAGAACCTGGCAGAAGCCAAACAACAGAAAAAGGTGTGGTATGAAAGGAATGCTCGAGCTAGAGAGTATGCTGTAGGGCAGCAGGTGATGGTTCTCATTCTTGTCAGACACAACAAGTTGTAGGCAGCTTGGGAGGGACCCTACAAGGTGGTAAGAAAGGTAAGTGATGTTAACTACATGGTGGAAGTGCTAGGCAGATGGCAGGGGCACAAATTGTACCATGTTAACATGATGAAATCTTACCATGATAGGGAGGCCCTTGTGCTGAGCATTTTCAGTAGATTGTAGGAGGAGTCTAAGAGAGAGATCTTGTGACTGATCTCCTCAGTGAGGCTCGGGCTGACTTCTTGGTGGAAGGAATAACAATGTCCCACCAGCTATCTCCTACCTAGGTTTGAGAAATCAGAGCAGTGTTGCAGGAGTTCGGGGGCATGTTCACTGGGAAACCAGGGAGCACCCACCTGGTGCAGCACCAGGTGGATACAGGACCCCAAAGTCCTATCAGGTAGGCCCTTTATAGGGTGCCTGAGAGAGTCAAACAGACTCTGAGGGAAGAGGTACAGGAGATGTTGGAACTAGGGGTGATTCAGGAGTCCAACAGTCCCTGGGCCCCTCCAGTGGTACTGGTGCCAAAGAAGGATGGCACCACCAGGTTCTGTGTGGATTACAGGTAATTAAATAGTCACAGAGTCAGATGCTTACTCCATGCCTAGGACAGATGAGGCCATAATGCAGCTGGGTGGGGCTAAGTATCTTACAACCATTGATCTTACCAAGGGTTACTGGCTGGTGCCCTTGACTCCCAGTGCTAGAGAGAAGTCAGCCTTTGTGACTTCTTTTGGCTTGAATGAGTTCACAAAAATGCCCTATGTAATGAAGAATGTCCCCCAGTGACTTTCCAGAGGCTGGTAGATCATATCTTAGCAGGAGCAGGCGGGTTTGCCCTTGCTTACATGGATGATATTGCTATCTACATCAATTCTTGGCAAGAGCACCTTCAGCATGTCAAGGAGGTGCTGGGCAGGCTACAGTAGGCAGGGTTGACCATTAAGCCGAGCAAATGTCAGGTGGGTATGGCCGAGGTCTCCTACCTAGGACATAGAGTGGGGAGTGGTAAGATAAGGCCAAAACCTGCCAAAGTGGAAGCTATTCAGGCATGGCCTGCACCTGTTACCAGAAAGCAGGTGAGGTCATTCTTAGGGACAGCAGGGTACTACAGAAAGTTTGTTCCCAATTATATTACCATAGCTGCTCCCCTCACAGACCTGACAAGGAAGAACAGGCCAGATAAGGTAGCATAGAGACCAGCATGTGAGCAGGCATTTTAGAAACTTAAGGAAGTTTTGGGAGGACCCCCAGTGTTAGCCAGTCCAGACTACAGCAAAGACTTTGTTGTGCAGGTGGATGCTTCAAACTATGGGGTGGGGGCTGTACTTAGCCAGATTTCTTCAGAGGGAGAAGAGCACTCAGTGGTTTATCTCAGTCATAGGCTCCAACCCAGGGAGGAATGCAATGCAGCAGTAGAAAAGGAATGTCTAGCCATAGTGTGGGCACTATAAAAAAATTCAGCCTTATATGTATGGAAGAAAATTCACTGTGATGACAGATCACAACCCTCTAACATGGTTAAACAGAGCCAGTCAGAAAAATGCCAAGTTGCTAAGATGGAGTCTGGGGTTGCAAGCTTATATGTCAGTGCAGCACCGCAGTGGGAGTAGCAATGCCAATGCAGATGTGCTCTCAAGACAGGGAATGGGGTGAGATACACCCAGATAGACCTGTCACTCTCAAGTGATGTTTCTTAAGGGGTACTTGAAAAACTTGCTTGGGTTCCCCAGGTGGGAAGAGATGTGATGATTGGGGAGAGATGGGCGAAGGCTGCCAGCCTAGTCAAATAGAATTTAATATATAATTCTGGCATTTGTAAATAAATGTAAAATACAGGCATGTTTCTTGAGTGTAAAAGAATACTGTGAAATGTGGAACTGCAAAATATGTGACAACATTGCACTCTACTGGCCCAGTGAAGCATGTTGTTACCCTTTCATATTAGAATTTGGCTCCAGTGCGTCTGGATGAAGGTTTCATGCCCATTGTTTTAAGGCTAAAGTTTATGACCAGAATTTACATGTGGAAGGTGCTTTATTGCTCTAGTTTCTGCTAGAGTGTATATGTGAAATTCTGTGTATTGTTGTAAGTTTCTGAGCAGGTATTAGATTGCTAAATAATGCAGTTTGTGGCCGGAGAAGTCAGACCAGGTGTTAAGATGATGCAATATGAATACTGGGAAATTCTAAGTGTCAACAATTATGTAATGTTGGAGGGCCTTAGAGACATGTTTGCTAGTAATGTTTAAATACTATTTCTCACAAGAGACTAAGAGCATTTTCATTTTGATATCTAACTTATCAGCACTCTGCCTTGGACTCGCGTATAAGTTTTAGCACTGTGATTTCTTGTAGGAATAGTTAAAGCTAGTAAAGCTTAATTAGGTATTTTTCTTTGAAATCAGACCTGTCCTACTGTATTATTTTAAGTTTCTGTGTGATCTCTGAACTCTTGGATATCTCTGTGGTATAGTAGTTTTGTCTTGTGTTTTAATTATTTATTATTACATATTTTTGAAACCTTCTACCTGTGGCTGGTTTGTGTAGAGATACGCTCTAGTGTACATTGCATATTTATAGAGTTTATTGTAATAGGCCACTCTAATAAGCCGTGCCTGTTAGTCATACTACCATTGGATTATAATATTGCACAGTAATAATTGGACACCCTTTTAAGGGCCTTTTAGTAGCTGATATTATTACTTGGGTGGTGGCAGGGATTACTACTATATGATATGGGTAAAGGGGCACAGCTGGAGAATCTGTGTCATCCTTTCCCAGGAGTGTCTGTGAAGTTGTATAAATACTTATCTCAAAGTGTGTGTGTTGTGTCAGCTACTTGGCAGGGACATGAAGCACTGGTTGGACAGAGAGGGTACTGGAGGTTCTAGCTTGCCCAGCTAGGCTAAGATCTGGACCCTATAGCTGTGTCATTGAGGAGTCTTATTGGGGACTTGGTGAGCAAAGGAGCAACAAGCGCCAGACTGACTGTGATCTATGTGTGCACTTAAGGAAAAGTGTACTTTACTGTGTGTATTAGTTATCCTTTTATCTTCTATGAGATGACCTCCCTGGTGTTAGTGGTGAGGATTGAGGCTCCTTGATTGCTGGGCCAGGGCACGGTCATCACAACACCTATAAAGAAATAATTAATGGCACCTGGTTTCTGTTTTTAGATGTCTGGCAAGTGTCAGTTATGTATGTATGAGCTCCATTTGGCTCTCCTGTGCTCCACACCAAGCACGCGAAAATTAAAATAAAATAAAAAATATATATGAGCACAGCTTGGCATTGCTGTGCTCCATGCCACACCAGGCAAACATACAGTAAAAAAAATAAAATAAAAAAAAACATAACATCATAAAAATGACATATTATACAGTTGACACACTTCACAACATTACAACATTTTGATATCTAACTTATCAGCACTGCCTTGGACTGTATAAGTTTTAGCACTGTGATTTCTTGTAGGAATAGTTAAAGCTAGTAAAGATTAATTAAGGTATTTTCTTTGAAATCGAACCTGTCCTACTGTATTATTTTAAGTTTCTGTGTGATCTCTGAACTCTTGGATATCTCGTGGTATAGTAGTTTTGTCTTGTGTTTAATTATTTATTATTACATATTTTTGAAACCTTCTACCTGGCTGGTTTGTGTAGAGAATGCATCTCTAGTGTACATTACTGTTATAGAGTTTATTGTAATAGGCCACTCCTAATAAGCATTGACTGTTAGTCATACTACCATTGGATTATAATATTGCACAGTAATAGTGGACACCCTTTTAAGGGCCTTTTAGTAGCTGATATTATTAGTTGGGTGGTGGCAGGGATTACTACTATATGATATGGGTAAAGGGGCACAGCTGGAGAATCTGTGTGTCCCTTTCCAGGAGTGTCTGTGAAGTTGTATAAATACTTATCTCAAAGTGTGTGTGTGTTGTGTCAGCTACTTGGCTTGGGGACATGAAGCACTGGTTGGACAGAGAGGGGTACTGGAGGGTTCCTAGCTTGCCCAGCTAGGCTAAGATCTAGACCCTATAGCTGTGTCATTGAGGAATGTATTAAGGGACTTGGTGAGCAAAAGAACAGCAAAGCCAGACTGACATGATCTATGTGTGCACTTAGGAAAAGTGTACTGTGTGTATTAGTTATCCTTTTTATCTTCCTATGAGATGACCTCCCTGGTGTTAGTGGTGAGGATTGAGCTCCTTGATTGCTGGGCCCGGGCACGGTCATCACAACACCTATAAAGAAATAATTAATGGCACCTGGTTTCTGTTTTTAGATGTCTGGCAAGTGTCAGTTGTATGTATGTATGAGCTCCATTTTGGCTCTCCTGTGCTCCACACCAAGCAGCGAAAATTAAAATAAAATAAAAATATATGAGCACAGCTTGGCATTGCTGTGCTCCATGCCACCAGGCAAGTATACAGTAAAAAAAATAAAATAAAAAAACATAACATCATAGAAATGACATATTATACAGTTGACACACTTCACAACATTACAGCAGTACCCGGCTTAGACACGCCCAGACGCATCCTACCTGGGCTCGCTCACGTACACTACGCACGTGTCTGTGATTCCGGTGCACTCTCATTAATATGTATATGGCGCTACTGCGCCGGATATTCCATGCACCGCCGGCGCAGGCCTTACGCCAGCCTTGCGCCGAGCTTCATGAATCCCGGGGATGATCTTATTTAAACCTACAGTTGTACTGGGTGTTTTAAGTACCTTTAAACATTTATATGTATCCCTTGGTATCCAATGTTTTGTTACCTGAATAAACTTTTTAATTTTAATATGCAGGTAATGGAACAAACTTCATTTAACCCCGGATCCCTACAAGATGTTAAACGAAGTTGCCACTCCAGTTCTTTCTTTTCAAGGTACAACCTCAACATATTCTCATTTATCAAATTCATAGGATTAGCTTGTACTTGGTCAATGACCATAAATTTAAATGTATGTCCTATAGTCATCTTACAATGTCTTGCCAAGGCATTTTCCTCTATTTTTCCTAATGGCGTAGGTATACTCATATATTCGATCCCTAAGGCGTCTGTCCGTTTTCCCTACATAAAATGACGGACATTGTTCACATTGGGCCAAGTACACTACTCTCTTACTATTGCAATTATAATTGCCCTTTATAGTGTAGGTTTCTTTCTTAATAGTAAATGTGTCTGCAGTAGTTATATAACTGCAGTACCTACATGAACCACACTTCTTTGTGCCACCCTTCCCTTTGGTAATATGCACCTTACTTTCTAATAATTGTTTCATGTTCTTGCCTCTTCTATATATAATAACGGGTTCATACTTAAAGGTCTTTGCTAGTTCTCTGTCTAATAATAAACTAGACCAATATTTCCTAACTGTGTAACAGATCTGAATTGCTTCTGGGCAATATGTAAAAATGAACGCTGTGTTGTAATTCTTATCATTTTCTTCTATTGTTACCGTCTCTGACTCTGCTCTAGAGTAATTTTCTATATTGACCTCTCCTGATACAAAATTTCCACTGCTAAAAGCACCCTGCTGTTGGGATGCAATAGTCAAAATTGCTTTATAAATTCCTTTTTTCCTTTTTTCTATAACTTCTTTGAAAATTCCTTCCAAAAAGCTAGTTGGGTAACCCCTATGTGAAAACATTAAATGTAAGTTATCACATTCTATATCAAAATCTTGATTTAAGGTGGTCATTTTAGCTGCCCTCACAAGTTGCCCCTTCACCACCGATTTCTTTTGGTGAAGGGGGTGTTGGCTGGAAAAATGAAGATAGGTGTTTGAAAAAGTTTCCTTTCTATGTATTTTAGACGTGTACCCATGTGTAGTTTTATTCAACTCAATGTCCAAAAAGTTTACTGTCATTTTTTCAAAATTCATTGTAAACTTAAGAAAAGCTGTAGTAGCTGTAAATTGGTCAACTAACTCTTTCGCTTCTTTTTCTTGTCCTTTTATAAGAATGAAAATATCATCCAGAAACCTTTTATACATATAAATATCAGAACTCCAAGGTTGGTTTAACACATATGTTGTTTCCCAATGGGCTAATACCAGATTTGCAAAACTACCTCCTACCGGGGACCCCATTGCTACACCAGACTTTTGCACGAACAATTTATCTTCAAAAGAAACAAAATTGTTTTTAAGTATACAGTGTAATAGTTGCTCTACTACCCTGCATTCGTTTTGAGTAGCTCCCTTAGATTTGATAAACTCCACTACCCATTTAGTCCCCAAATCTTGTTGGATACAAGTGTACAAATCACAAATGTCTATGGTCAAAAAGTTTAGGGACGGTTTGATTAGTTGTAGAACAAAATCACTACTTAACCATTCCAGCCCCGAGGATCAAATGGAATATCAAGTCTCCTAAAAGAGACCAGGAGTCTTTTAAAATCTGCTCTTGAGTTCCCACATATTTTTTCAAGAGTAAATCTACAAATTTAGCACAAGGGTATGTTATCGACTGCCTTGCATCTACCAGGGTACGAAAAGTTGGGTTCCTCAGATTTTTATGGAGTTTGGGGATACCAAAAATTTTTTGGAATCCTCGGGGCTGGAATGGTTAAGTAGTGATTTTGTTCTACATTAATCAATCCTTCTATGTATAAATTATTGATAGTTGATTTTATATTATGATGAGCCTGGTTTAGCTCATTTCTACTGGAGGTTTCATAAGTATCTTTCTCTAATAATGCTAACATTGATCTAGAATAATCCACATTGTATACTACAACAAGACCCCCTCCTTTATCAGGTTTCATTAGTCTTATTGGTAAATTTCTAAGGGAAAGTAAAAGGCTATTTTCTTCTCTCGTAATGTTTGTATTTTGATTCCTTTGATGTCTTTTTACTATATTTCTGAACTCATTTTCACATAAGTATTCATACATGCATAGTAAAGGGTTTTGTGGTGGATTAAAACTACTAGTCACATGTAACTCATTTCTGGTGCCGTTTAGGTTACCAAACATAATATTCAGATTCAATTTCCGCATAAACATCTTGAAATCAATTAAGAGTTCTACTATATTACAACCCTTTGTTGGCACAAATGTTAATCCCTTAGCAAAAAGTTCAACCAAGGTTTTGTCAATGTAGCATCCAGTGTAATTATATATAGTGAAATCCCCAGTTTGGTTTGTTATAGTCTCTAGTAAAGTCAAACCCACTGTTTGTTCGTACTCCTGGTATTGTATTGTCTCCTCTGTCCGTTGACTGGTTGTGGTCTCCAGGTTGTCCCCCTCCCCCCCTTGTAGTTTTTTTGTTGTGGTTGTTGGTAGTGTTCTTCTAATTGCCAATCTGTATTATTCCCTGTGTCGAAATTTTCATCTTGAACATTTTCTTCTTCTATTGCACAGTCATTTTCAATAGTCTCAAAATCCAAGTCCAGATTTTGAACATTTTCAGTATGATTTTGGCCATTGTTTCTTAAAGTATGTCTTCCCAAATCCTGAGGTTTGTTAGAATTAAAGTTGTTCTTGAATTACCCATTTTTATTTAATGCACTCAGAGGTTTAGGGAAGGCTAACCCCTCACTGTAAGCTTTTAAGTCTCTGTTGAGTTTTTTGAGTTTAACAGTTTTCAATTTTAACATTTGTTGTGCAATGCTTGTAAGTGTTCTTTCAAACTCATACTCATATCTGTGGAAGTCTAAGTCACCTTTAATTTCTTTTTCTAAAGCAGTAGTTTCTTTAATCAATATGTCCAAAGTTATTTGATAATGTTTAGTCATACACCTCAAAATTTCCAATCCATGTTTGTTGTATAACCCTGTCAGTTCATTAAAAAAATCTGACCCGAATTCTAACCCATTCGGGTAGGGAAATAGTCTAAGCCCCTTTGGTACTATACCTTCTTTTATGCATTTGTTTAAATAATTCAGCTCTAGTTGTGCCTTTTTCATTTTGAATAAATTATTGTCAAACATTCTTAACTTGTCTGTTAAACTGGACTTACTTACTGCTTCATTTTTGTCTACACCAGCATTTTGTTGCCCTTCAAAGGTAAGTTCCTTGCTAAGCCAATTCCCAGTATCAAAGATATCGTGCAATACTCTCATATTCCCCTTAGTGCATTCCCCTGGTTGTCCATTTAGAGGCAATATTCCATTTTCTTTTGTTAGGCAGTACGGTGCAGCATGCATTGCCATCTCACAGCAAGAGGGTTCCTTGCCTGCTGAGTTCAGCTCGCCCTTTCTGTGGACGCTGCACGCTGGTCTGTGGTCGCTGGGTTTGCTCCCTCCCCCATCCCAAAGACATGCTGCAGGTGATTTCCTAACTAAATTGGCCCCAGTGGTGTGTGTAGAGTGTGCCTTCTGTGGAGGGTTGGGCTGGCTGGCACTCGATTAATCGTAAAACTCCACTGCCATTCAATGTCCTGGGACAAAGGTGATCCACTGTGGCAACCCCTGACCGGGAAAAAGCCGAAAGAAGAAGATTCCATTTTCTTTTGTTGTTCCGTTTCCTTGTCCTAAATTATTGTTTGAAGTCCTGGGAGAAACTGAAACAGCCTGATGCTGGCTCAATGCGCTTAAGCTATCCACTTTCTCGGTTAGCGTGTCTAAGCGCTTGTTTATTAGTTCTAATAGTTGTGTTAGATTGCCCTGTGAAGGGCAATCCCCCTCTGATGAAATGTTCATCCTTCGTGCGTGGCAGCCGACCCTCCGAACAAACCAGGAACTGTTTCAAAACACCGCACACTCCGTAATACAAGAAATGGAAGGAACAAGCACCAGACACGAAAGCAGGCTCCTTCAAGCCAAAATCAGCAAACCAAGTCCAGCAAACGAACTTCGCCAATGTTTTATATTAAAACCTTTTATTCCACAAAAAACAGGTTACATGAAATGCATACAGCGTTTTTCGTTTAGACCAATGTCCAAACTTCATCAGAAAAACACTGGCTTTCGCGCCAGTACACATTTAAATATAAAACTATGATGATGTCATCAAAAAGGTAGTTGCTTAAAGGGACAATCATCCTTTCTAAAAACAACAATGTATTCAGCTTTTACAACTTCAACGGCATTTATGACTATGCCTAAAAAATATATATATTACTATTAGAATTACATTAATTTTGTTTTGAAGTGTCAAAACCTTATAAGTATTCAAACATTACTAATAAATATATAATACTAATAACAAGATGTAATATATAAGAAAAAGAAAAGATTTTTAATATATTAACTATAAAAACATCATATTGTTTTAAAACCTATTCAATCATTTTTACAGACAATGTTATGTTATATGAGTGCTATAAAATCTGAATCATAAAAAACAAAGAAAAGAAACTTATAAGGGGCTTATATTTTCCTGAATTTCTATAAATAACATGTCTTAATTAACCATGCTAATCAATAACTAATATATAATGTCACAGTTCTCCACACATATGATCTTATTTAAACCTACAGTTGTACTGGGTGTTTTAAGTACCTTTAAACATTTATATGTATCCCTTGGTATCCAATGTTTTGTTACCTGAATAAACTTTTTAATTTTAATATGCAGGTAATGGAACAAACTTCATTTAACCCCGGATCCCTACAAGATGTTAAACGAAGTTGCCACTCCAGTTCTTTCTTTTCAAGGTACAACCTCAACATATTCTCATTTATCAAATTCATAGGATTAGCTTGTACTTGCTCAATGACCATAAATTTAAATGTATGTCCTATATTCATCTTACAATGTCTTGCCAAGGCATTTTCCTCTTTATTTTTCCTAATGGCGTAGGTATGCTCATATATTCGATCCCTAAGGTGTCTGTCTGTTTTCCCTACATAAAATGACGGACATTGTTCACATTGGGCCAAGTACACTGCTCTCTTACTATTGCAATTATAATTGCCCTTTATAGTGTAGGTTTCTTTCTTAATAGTAAATGTGTCTGCAGTAGTTATATAACTGCAGTACCTACATGAACCACACTTCTTTGTGCCACCCTTCCCTTTGGTAATATGCACCTTACTTTCTAATAATTGTTTCATGTTCTTGCCTCTTCTATATATAATAACGGGTTCATACTTAAAGGTCTTTGCTAGTTCTCTGTCTAATAATAAACTAGACCAATATTTCCTAACTGTGTAACAGATCTGAATTGCTTCTGGGCAATATGTAAAAATGAACGCTGTGTTGTAATTCTTATCATTTTCTTCTATTGTTACCGTCTCTGACTCTGCTCCAGAGTAATTTTCTATATTGACCTCTCCTGATACAAAATTTCCACTGCTAAAAGCACCCTGCTGTTGGGATGCAATAGTCAAAATTGCTTTATAAATTCCTTTTTTCCTTTTTTCTATAACTTCTTTGAAAATTCCTTCCAAAAAGCTAGTTGGGTAACCCCTATGTGAAAACATTAAATGTAAGTTATCACATTCTATATCAAAATCTTGATTTAAGGTGGTCATTTTAGCTGCCCTCACAAGTTGCCCCTTCACCACCGATTTCTTTTGGTGAAGGGGGTGTTGGCTGGAAAAATGGAGATAGGTGTTTGAAAAAGTTTCCTTTCTATGTATTTTAGATGTGTACCCATGTGTAGTTTTATTCAACTCAATGTCCAAAAAGTTTACTGTCATTTTTTCAAAATTCATTGTAAACTTAAGAAAAGCTGTAGTAGCTGTAAATTGGTCAACTAACTCTTTCGCTTCTTTTTCTTGTCCTTTTATAAGAATGAAAATATTGTCCAGAAACCTTTTATACATATAAATATCAGAACTCCAAGGTTGGTTTAACACATATGTTGTTTCCCAATGGGCTAATACCAGATTTGCAAAACTACCTCCTACCGGGGACCCCATTGCTACACCAGACTTTTGCACGAACAATTTATCTTCAAAAGAAACAAAATTGTTTTTAAGTATACAGTGTAATAGTTGCTCTACTACCCTGCATTCGTTTTGAGTAGCTCCCTTAGATTTGATAAACTCCACTACCCATTTAGTCCCCAAATTTTGTGGGATACAAGTGTACAAATCACAAATGTCTATGGTCAAAAAGTTTAGGGACGGGTCAAATGGAATATCCTGTAAGTCTCCTAAAAGAGACCAGGAGTCTTTTAAAATCTGCTCTTGAGTTCCCACATATTTTTTCAAGAGTAAATCTACAAATTTAGCACAAGGGTATGTTATCGACTGCCTTGCATCTACCAGGGTACGAAAAGGTGGGTTCCTCAGATTTTTATGGAGTTTGGGGATACCAAAAAGTTTTGGAATCCTCGGGGCTGGAATGGTTAAGTAGTGATTTTGTTCTACACTAATCAATCCTTCTATGTATAAATCATTGATAGTTGATTTTATATTATGATGAGCCTGGTTTAGCTCATTTCTACTGGAGGTTTCATAAGTATCTTTCTCTAATAATGCTAACATTGATCTAGAATAATCCACATTGTATACTACAACAAGACCCCCTCCTTTATCAGGTTTCATTAGTCTTATTGGTAAATTTCTAAGGGAAAGTAAAAGGCTATTTTCTTCTCTTGTAATGTTTGTATTTTGATTCCTTTGATGTCTTTTTACTATATTTCTGAACTCATTTTCACATAAGTATTCATACATGCATAGTAAAGGGTTTTGTGGTGGATTAAAACTACTAGTCACATGTAACTCATTTCTGGTGCCGTTTAGGTTACCAAACATAATATTCAGATTCAATTTCCGCATAAACATCTTGAAATCAATTAAGAGTTCTACTATATTACAACCCTTTGTTGGCACAAATGTTAATCCCTTAGCAAAAAGTTCAACCAAGGTTTTGTCAATGTAGCATCCAGTGTAATTATATATAGTGAAATCCCCAGTTTGGTTTGTTATAGTCTCTAGTAAAGTCAAACCCACTGTTTGTTCGTACTCCTGGTATTGTATTGTCTCCTCTGTCCGTTGACTGGTTGTGGTCTCCAGGTTGTCCCCCTCCCCCCCTTGTAGTTTTTTTGTTGTGGTTGTTGGTAGTGTTCTTCTAATTGCCAATCTGTATTATTCCCTGTGTCGAAATTTTCATCTTGAACATTTTCTTCTTCTATTACACAGTCATTTTCAATAGTCTCAAAATCCAAGTCCAGATTTTGAACATTTTCAGTATGATTTTGGCCATTGTTTCTTAAAGTATGTCTTCCCAAATCCTGAGGTTTGTTAGAATTAAAGTTGTTCTTGAATTTCCCATTTTTATTTAATGCACTCGGAGGTTTAGGGAAGGCTAACCCCTCACTGTAAGCTTTTAAGTCTCTGCTGAGTTTTTTGAGTTTAACAGTTTTCAATTTTAACATTTGTTGTGCAATGCTTGTAAGTGTTCTTTCAAACTCATACTCATATCTGTGGAAGTCTAAGTCACCTTTAATTTCTTTTTCTAAAGCAGTAGTTTCTTTAATCAATATGTCCAAAGTTATTTGATAATGTTTAGTCATACACCTCAAAATTTCCAATCCATGTTTGTTGTATAACCCTGTCAGTTCATTAAAAAAATCTGACCCGAATTCTAACCCATTCGGGTAGGAAAATAGTCTAAGCCCCTTTGGTACTATACCTTCTTTTATGCATTTGTTTAAATAATTCAGCTCTAGTTGTGCCTTTTTCATTTTGAATAAATTATTGTCAAACATTCTTAACTTGTCTGTTAAACTGGACTTACTTACTGCTTCATTTTTGTCTACACCAGCATTTTGTTGCCCTTCAAAGGTAAGTTCCTTGCTAAGCCAATTCCCAGTATCAAAGATATCGTGCGATACTCTCATATTCCCCTTAGTGCGTTCCCCTGGTTGTCCATTTAGAGTCACCGAGTCAGATGCTTACTCCATGCCTAGGACAGATGAGGCCATAATGCAGCTGGGTGGGGCTAAGTATCTTACAACCATTGATCTTACCAAGGGTTACTGGCTGGTGCCCTTGACTCCCAGTGCTAGAGAGAAGTCAGCCTTTGTGACTTCTTTTGGCTTGAATGAGTTCACAAAGATGCCCTATGTAATGAAGAATGTCCCCCAGCGACTTTCCAGAGGCTGGTAGATCATATCTTAGCAGGAGCAGGAGGGTTTTCCCTTGCTTACATGGATGATATTGCTATCTACATCAATTCTTGGCAAGAGCACCTTCAGCATGTCAAGGAGGTGCTGAGCAGGCTACAGTAGGCAGGGTTGACCATTAAGCCGAGCAAATGTCAGGTGGGTATGGCCGAGGTCTCCTACCTAGGACATAGAGTGGGGAGTGGCAAGATAAGGCCAAAACCTGCCAAAGTGGAAGCTATTCAGGCATGGCCTGCACCTGTTACCAGAAAGCAGGTGAGGTCATTCTTAGGGACAGCAGGGTACTACAGAAAGTTTGTTCCCAATTATATTACCATAGCTGCTCCCCTCACAGACCTGACAAGGAAGAACAGGCCAGATAAGGTAGCATAGAGACCAGCATGTGAGCAGGCATTTTAGAAACTTAAGGAAGTTTTGGGAGGACCCCCCGACCCCCTGTGTTAGCCAGTCCAGACTACAGCAAAGACTTTGTTGTGCAGGTGGATGCTTCAAACTATGGGGTGGGGGCTGTACTTAGCCAGATTTCTTCAGAGGGAGAAGAGCACTCAGTGGTTTATCTCAGTCATAGGCTCCAACCCAGGGAGGAATGCTATGCAGCAGTAGAAAAGGAATGTCTAGCCATAGTGTGGGCACTATAAAAAACTTCAGCCTTATATGTATGGAAGAAAATTCACTGTGATGACAGATCACAACCCTCTAACATGGTTAAACAGAGCCAGTCAGAAAAATGCCAAGTTGCTAAGATGGAGTCTGGGGTTGCAAGCATATGATATGTCAGTGCAGCACCACAGTGGGAGTAGCAATGCCAATGCAGATGCGCTCTCAAGACAGGGAATGGGGTGAGATACACCCAGATAGACCTGTCACTCTCAAGTGATGTTTCTTAAGGGGCACTTGAAAAACTTGCTTGAGTTCCCCAGGTGGGAAGAGATGTGATGATTGGGGAGAGATGGGCGAAGGCTGCCAGCCTAGTCAAATAGAATTTAATATATAATTCTGGCATTTGTAAATAAATGTAAAATACAGGCATGTTTCTTGAGTGTAAAAGAATACTGTGAAATGTGGAACTGCAAAATATGTGACAACATTGCACTCTACTGGCCCAGTGAAGCATGTTGTTACCCTTTCATATTAGAATTTGGCTCCAGTGCGTCTGGATGAAGGTTTCATGCCCATTGTTTTAAGGCTAAAGTTTATGACCAGAATTTACATGTGGAAGGTGCTTTATTGCTCTAGTTTCTGCTAGAGTGTATATGTGAAATTCTGTGTATTGTTGTAAGTTTCTGAGCAGGTATTAGATTGCTAAATAATGCAGTTTGTGGCCTGAGAAGTCAGACCAGGTGTTAAGATGATGCAATATGAATACTGGGAAATTCTAAGTGTCAAAAATTATGTAATGTTGGAGGGCCTTAGAGACATGTTTGCTAGTAATGTTTAAATACTATTTCTCACAAGAGACTAAGAGCATTTTCATTTTGATATCCAACTTATCAGCACTCTGCCTTGGACCCGCGTGTAAGTTTTAGCACTGTGATTTCTTGTAGGAATAGTTAAAGCTAGTAAAGATTAATTAGGTATTTTTCTTTGAAATCAGACCTGTCCTACTGTATTATTTTAAGTTTCTGTGTGATCTCTGAGCTCTTGGATATCTCTGTGGTATAGTAGTTTTGTCTTGTGTTTTAATTATTTATTATTACATATTTTTGAAACCTTCTACCTGTGGCTGGTTTGTGTAGAGATACGCTCTAGTGTACATTGCATATTTATAGAGTTTATTGTAATAGGCCACTCTAATAAACCGTGACTGTTAGTCATACTACCATTGGATTATAATATTGCACAGTAATAATTGGACACCCTTTTAAGGGCCTTTTAGTAGCTGATATTATTAGTTGGGTGGTGGCAGGGATTACTACTATATGATATGGGTAAAGGGGCACAGCTGGAGAATCTGTGTCATCCTTTCCCAGGAGTGTCTGTGAAGTTGTATAAATACTTATCTCAAAGTGTGTGTGTTGTGTCAGCTACTTGGCAGGGACATGAAGCACTGGTTGGACAGAGAGGGTACTGGAGGTTCTAGCTTGCCCAGCTAGGCTAAGATCTGGACCCTATAGCTGTGCCATTGGGGAGTCTTATTGGGGACTTGGTGAGCAAAGGAGCAACAAGTGCCAGACTGACTGTGATCTATGTGTGCACTTAAGGAAAAGTGTACTTTACTGTGTGTATTAGTTATCCTTTTATCTTCTATGAGATGACCTCCCTGGTGTTAGTGGTGAGGATTGAGGCTCCTTGATTGCTGGGCCAGGGCACGGTCGTCACAACACCTATAAAGAAATAATTAATGGCACCTGGTTTCTGTTTTTAGATGTCTGGCAAGTGTCAGTTATGTATGTATGAGCTCCATTTGGCTCTCCTGTGCTCCACACCAAGCAAGCGAAAATTAAAATAAAATAAAAAATATATATGAGCACAGCTTGGCATTGCTGTGCTCCATGCTACACCAGGCAAACATACAGTAAAAAAAATAAAATAAAAAAAAACATAACATCATAAAAATGACATATTATACAGTTGACACACTTCACAACATTACAGCAGTAGCGGGGTGCATTACAGCGAGCCTCACACTCATCTGTACCCATAGGTAGCTGCTACACCTCTACTTTCACTGATTTAATATCCATGTTCCTAGGCTGTTCCTCGGCAGTGTGCCATCTTTAATATGCATGGTGCGCTGCTGAGAGGAAACCGTGGCCATGTACATGGATACATTCTATGTAGGCTCTACACTTTGCCTACACAGATTTTATTAAATCCTAGGGATTGTTTATTTTATTTTATTTTATTATTTATTGTATTTTTGCTTTACTTCCATCAAAACTCAATTTCAGTGACCGTTTTATACACTTCCATGCCATCAGTCGTTTTAGCTACATGATTGACAGTTCACCTACAAATGGCTTTTCCAAGTGCTAGATTTGATTCCCTCAACAGTCTGCCTCTTTTCAGTCATTGCTTATTCCACAGACAACTCTACATCTGATTACTGAATGACACCCCTCTCTAAATTCACAGTCACATGGCTTGTGGCTTAATTTATTCTCATATGCATCAATTGTTTCTTTTGGCCGCTGATTTTGGATAAAAAAGAATGTCTTGATTTGGCTAGATTCATCTTTGGATCACCTCTTCATTATTATAATCATATTCATTATCATCATCATCATCATCATCAGAACCAAAGACTTCCATCATTTTCTTATTCTTATACATGAGTTCTAGGTGTCATGTCAAGTATCGATATCTGTCTTGATCCCACTGTCTTCCCTTGTTCAACCATCATGTTTAGCTCACAATATTCCTGGAATTTATTTTGCAATAAGTTCAAACTGCTTTCCTCCTCCTGATTCAGAAAAAAAGTAGTAACTAGCTTGAGGGCTTCCTTACCTGTGATAGGAATAAATATGTTACACTTGAATTTCTGTGGCCACTCACAATGAGATACAGTTTAGATTGTTTTATCTAAGTCTTCCAACCTTCTGTCAGGTTTTCCTGCAGATTTTGAGCAGCTGAAAATTAAATCATTATTAATTCTGAGTGATCCACATGTGCTAAAGTCCCAGGCACTTGAAGACTACTATCTCGAGCCAGGGACATTTGTGTGTTGCTGCTAGGGTAGGCTGCCGCTCACCTTATCCATGAACTCAAAGCTAGGGACTTTAGTACTGCTAGGGTAGGCTGCCGCTCACCTCATGCATGAACTCAAAGTCAGGGACTTTAGTGCTGCTTGGGTAAGCTGCGCTCAAAAATCTGGGCAAGACCCATGAAAAATAGGTACAAATCTGTACGCTGATTAACATCTAATTTACATACATAATTATGTAGCCCCACCCACTCCAATAGAATTGTGGGATACCAACTTTCAAATGCAAACTGAAGAACAGACCACAAAAATATGGCACCACACCAGAGTCCCCTGCAGCCATTCCAATGCCCCATTACCTGGTGATTTCTCCCCATTTACCATAAACACTAATGTGTGCATACTGCTTTACTTCTACAATGATTATTTGGATTTTATTTTTACATTTTGCAGCAAAACAATGCGCAAAACAGTAATAGACATCTGCTAAAAAAGCAATACTGTCTCACAATGAAAATAGACTTGGCATTAAAACTTCTCTGCCCTTGAAACTCACATTCATTGAAATAGCATTGAAACCCACACACCACATCCAAAGAAAATGCATCTGGCCAGTGGTGGATAAAGATTACCTTTGGGCTGTTTTCAAATTTTTGGCCCCTTGCATACAAAACAAGAAACATACATGTGTTGTTTTCTTTGATACACCTTCCTGACTTTATTAAGTTTTATTCCTTGTATAATATAGCACACTTGTTAGACAGAGCGCATTTTAAATTTATTGTTTGAACATTTTTCCAGTAGGCTGTACTGTAGGAAATAAAACAAAATGCATGAACCAATAATGTGAAAACTGCCCAATTCAGAACATTTTCATCATAAAAGTCTACTTCCACACCCACATTATAAATAGAATGACAGCCATAGGCATCTTGCACAGCTTCTCACACTTATTTTCAACTTCAGTTTTTTTGGGGGGGGCAAAAGGTCAAAAACCAGGGACACATTTTAAACATTGCTTGTATAATTTTGGAAAGTTGCTAGAATAAAACATGTTACCACTATGCATGTCACTGGCAAGTCTTGAACCCAGGACCCTATGCACTACAGTCAGTGCAACATACCACTATGCCAAATCAGCAGTTTCCTGAAAAAGAAGAAAGACTGAAACTTAATGGCTATCATTTAGTGAATTCATTTCTCACTTCACACCATAGCTCTCAACCTCTTAGCACAAAAAAACCTGGACAAACAATGCCAACAATGGGGGAATACAAATTCAGTTCTCACTTCTCACCATAGCTCTCAACTCTTAGAACAAAAAATCTGGACAAAGCCCCAAGTGGTGGTGGGTAAGCAGTTACCATGGGTGCATTTTAAACATTGCTTGTATAATGTTGGAAAGTTGCTAGAATAAAACCATGCATTTCACAGGCAAGTCTTGAACCCAGGACCCTATGCATTACAGTCAGAGCAACATACCACTATGCCAAATCAGCATTCCCCTAAAAATGGCTCTCGTGTAGTGAATTCAGTTCTCACTTCTCACCATAGCTGTCAACCTCTTAGCACAAAACACCTGGACAAAGCCAATAATGGGGGAATACAAATTCAGTTATCACTCACCAATAGCTCTCAACTCTTAGCACAAAAAAACTGAATAAAGAACAAAGCCAATAATGGGGTAATACAAATGTTGTTCACTTCTCAATCTCACCATAGGCTTAGCTCTCAACTCTTAGCAAAAAAATCTAGATAAAGCTCGGAAATGGTTGTGGCTTGGGACTTTAGACTCTTTTTACCCTGTACCAAGGGTACAGGGTTTGAGCCTGAATACCTCTAGCCATCAGGTGTATTACATGGGGGCATTTACACACACACACACACACACACACACACACACACCCTTCCCTTGATGCACTTACTACTTGATTCAATGAGTGCTGCTGTTTCCCAATGATAATACTTGATTCCGGCCCTAAATAAATGAGTTCTGTAATCCAAATGCTACTAATAAAATGAGCACCTGATTCTGGCCCTAAATAAATGAGTTATGCAATCCAAATGCTGCTAATAAAATGAGCTGCTGTTTCCCCAATGATAATACTGGATTCCAGCCCTAAATAAGACCACAATGACCAATAAGTAATCCAAGCGGAAAATTATGATGTGAGCTGAAGGAGCTCAATTCCGACTGGCTGACAGCCCTGATGGAGCTGATGTCATCACGCATGTGATGATGTCAGCTCCGACAGCCTGATATTTGAAATAATTAAGAAAACCAAAAGAAAAAAATTGGAAATGAAGGGGTTCCACTTGGGAATCGTAGCACCCCTTCATTTGGACCACATAACCTGGTAAAAACCAAGTAATTTGGTATGGTTGAGAGGTATGGCTGCCACTCACCTTATGCATGAACTCAATCCCAGGGACTTTAGTGCTGCTAGGGTAGGCTGCCACTCACCTCATGCATGAACAGAAAGCCAGGGACTTTAGTGCTGCTAAGGTAGGCTGCCACTCAAGTCATACATGAAGTCAAAGCCAGGGACTTTAGTACTGCAAGGGTAGGCTGCCACTCACTTCATGCATGAACTCAAAGCCAGGGACTTTAGTACTGCTAGGATAGGCTGCCACTCACCTCATGCATGAACTCAAAGCCAGGAACTTTAGTGCTGCTAGGGTAGGCTGCAGCTAACCTCATGCATAAACTCAAAGCCAGGGACTTTAGTGCTGCTAGGGTAGGCTGCAGCTCACCTCATGCATGAACTTGAATATGAGTTCAGACAAGCAGCTGCCATACCTTATCCAAGCACATTACTTGAATTTGAGCATGATGAGTGTGGCAGCTGTGATGAGGCTGTGGGAGGGGCTGGAAATGAAATGGTCAGGAAGGAGGTTGTTTATGGTGTGAGAGAGGGATTTTCAAATTTAGAGAGCAGGAATGAGGATTTTAGGTTTAAGGGGTAGGAAGGTAGTTTTAGGGTTTAAGAGTGAGAAAAGACTCTTAAGGTTAGGGGCCAGGGATAGGATTTTAGCTATAGGAATGGGAAGAGAGTGAGAAGGGAGTCTTAGGGTTATGGCGATCATGGAAGATTTTAGGTTTAGGGAAGGGACTTTTAGGATTAGGGAGCAAGAAGGGTATTTTAGGGTTAGAATTAGGGTTCTGAAAGGGTTATACAGTTTTATAGTACAGGGTCTTGGAAGGGCTAAGTAGTTACATGAGATTGAATAAGTGTGAGTTAAAGCACTTGCCTTTCCAAGCAAGTGGCAGCATGTCTGTCACAAACAAATAACATTGAAGTACTTGTAGTAGATACCCCCATGCACACTCAAAGACCCCCACACACACACACCTACATGTGGCTTGGGATCATCACTGTAATATTTCAGATATAGTAAATGTAAAAAGAAGCTGCTTAAAACATCATATAAAAAGTAGAAATTGTGTCAGTTCATTCTGAAGCTAGGTGAAGATGCAAATGTGCAAACATACAACAGAAGAGTGTGTGGAACCAAAATGTACCAGGTTTGACTAGAGCAGTTTAATATATTGTGTAAAGTATACAATGAGGATAATTTTTAATGCAAAATAAGCAGACACTACCATTATGAGATGAAATAGTACTTTTAAAAGGAAGAAAAAGAAAATTAGGAATTTGTGGAGTGATATTTACACTGAAGAAAAATAACAGAATAATTGACCATATACAACTTCAAATCCATATAATCTGCAACTCTTCATACTTTCCTGAACTGAAAAAACAATAGTGCTAAGTGAATACAATCAGTTACACCATACCATTGTGCTAAATAACGGACATTAGATTACTTTTGCAATGGAATCTGCATCTCATTTTATAAACACCTGTCTCGGAAACCTTTTATATTCAAGTAACAGTTTAAATGGTAAATGGGATTATTATGTTTTTCTACAATAGATAATCCACATAATTTTAAACCTAGCTTGTTGCATCCAAAATCAGAGAACAACTTATATATGGTTAGAGCATTCTAAGGCAAATGACTGAATCCCACATTTTGTATGGCAAGTAATTCACAAACTCATCATATTTCTGTTTTACCAAATCCTGTTGTTATTTAGTTTATTTAACCAGAATTGTTGATGTGTATAAAATGTGAAAACTGGGAGATTCACAAATTAATGAAATGTGCTCCTCTCTGTCCTTTTTATTCACAGACACACACACACACACGCAGCCACGTGCACACTCACACATATACACCCACACACACAGACACTCAGACACACACACACACACACACACACACACACACACACACACACACACACACACACACACACACACACACACACACACACACACACACACACACACACATAGAAAACAGTGTTGAGTTGCTGAAAATCTAGAATGCCACAACTTTGTACTTCATTAGTATAAATTGCTTGATCACAGAAAAATGTTGGAGAAATGTGGGTATGAATTAGGGATAGTATTAGTAACACACCTAAAAGTTCCTGCCCAGTTCTCAAAGCTTAGAGGTTATCCATAATTTCACTACCAAAACAAGATCACTTTACTGTATGCCAGTATATAAATACAATTATTTTGTAATATCAGTAATATCATAATAACATTTTATTTTCAGGTATCAATTTACAGTTAATTATTTTATTTATTTTGACTTTAAATTTGGTAAGCACTAAGTAGAACTCATTTTCAGTTGTGATCCAGGAGGAAAAGCTAGAAGGCATGCACATATGAAACAGAATCATTAAGCAACAGAAATGGCAGACAGATGATAAGAAGCAACACTTGGCAAAATTCCGTGTAGCCAACAAAATCTACAAAGCAGAGTACAATATGCTTATTAAGCAATAACCCACACCTGGGTGTGGGTAATGCTGCATTTACCCACGGTTGGTGTGGTTTGGTCACAAGGGCGAAGCCCAAGTGGCCAAACAAAGACAACCGTGGGTAAATCCAGCATTACCCACACCCAGAAGTGGGCTATTGATATTACACAATGACATTATTTAAGAAAAAAAATACTTACTTTTCTTAAATAATGGCATTGTATAATGCCTCTGTGCTACCCTTCTGCAGCTGTCTGGTATTCTGTGGCAGTTCTGATGTACTGTGCATGCGTATGCTTATGCAGTACATCAGAGCTGTGGGTGGAAGCAATGGAGAAAGCAAGATCTCCGTTGCTTTTTACAAAGTGTCTCGCTATGGTAAAGGAGTTTAACATAGCGAGACAGCTTTAGAAAAAGCAACAGAGAATCTCCGTTGCTTTTTTTAAAGCTGTCTCACTATGTTAAACCCATTTAACATAGCGAGACAGCTTTACAAAAAGCAACGGAGAAAGGAAGATCTCTGTTACTTTTTTTAAAGCTGTCTCGCTATGTTAAACTCCTTTAACATAGCGAGACAGTTTCTAAAAAGCAACGGAGATCTTGCGTTCTCCGTTGCTCTAACAAAAAAAAAAAAAGTTAAAAAAAAGACATATACTAATGGAAAAAGTCCGGGCAACCGGACCTTTTTCCATTAGTATAAGTCTGATTTACAATGTGCACGCTGACCAATCAGAGTGCATGTTTTGGAATATTAATGGGGGGTCGTTGTATAATACTCTATAATACATGATGCTTGCCTTTTAAACAGCAGAGGTATATATAAGATATATGTAATTCTATTCTTTTCATCATCATTTTACATTAAGGAAGTATAAAATGTTATGCTCAATATTTACATTTTAATGGTGCAGGTTATTCTAAATGGCATTTTACATTATGGAAGTATAAAATGTTATGCTCAATATTTACATTTTAATGCTGCAGGTTATTCTAAATGGCATTTTACATTATGGAAGTATAAAATGTTATGCTCAATATTTACATTTTAACTGTGCAGGTTATTCTAAATGGCATTTTACATTAAGGAAGTACAACATGTTATGCTCAATATTTACATTTTAATGGTGCAGGTTATTCTAAATGGCATTTTACATTAAGGAAGTACAACATGTTATGCTCAATATTTACATTTTAATGGTGCAGGTTATTCTAAATGGCATTTTACATTATGGAAGTATAAAATGTTATGCTCAATATTTACATGTTAACAGTGCAGGTTATTCTAAATGGTCTGTAAACTAGTTAGAAGAGTTCATGAAAGAAGTAAATAGACACTTGGGATAGAGGAGCAGGAGTGATGGAAAGGCAAAAGAAAAAAGGACACAAGGAACCATGAAAGAAGAAGACTAGTCTGTAAAGTATTCCTGTCTTGTTTTCCCAAAGAGCCATGAAGCTCTTTTTTAAAGAGTTACAGTTTATTTCATGTTGAGGAGGTGATAAGGAAGATTTAGAGCCATGATTTATTAAAGAAAGAAAAAAAAACAGAAGCAGCCAGTGGCAGTTCACATGCACTTGTTTTGTTTTTGTTTCTTTTTATGCTACTCATGGCTGACCATCAGCTGCCTCCAACACCTCGCTGCATTCACCAGGCATACCAGATACCCCTCTTCTCACCTTCAGTTACTCCAGCTAAGTGAGGAAATCAAAGCTCTTGGTTCTATAACGTATTGCTGGTCAAGGGATACATTTTTTTTAATTATGCCCTTTCTCTTCCAGGGGCAGATGCAATGGGAACATGCTGGTGTATTATCCCACCTCGGCAGTGACTTAGCCAATATCTCCCACATATTCCCCATTTAGGACAATTCTCCCCATGCATATCCCCTTCCTCCACCAGGTATCAGCATCTGTCTGGGCGCTGATTCACAATTTAACAGAAGACTGTGATGGTTGGATCCTTTTATGAACCTAATATGGATGGTAGGCAACATTTTTCAAAGTGTTTCAAGGATTTTGGTAAACTTAAGAAAAAGGGGACTTGTAGGTACATGAATGGGATTATAATATGATTATGGATACAGGAATGATAGACGTCTGATGCTTTGTTTAAATATCAACATTTTAAGAAGTTTATTCTGATAAAGTCTTTGTTGATGAAAGCGCTTAATCCTATTTTGTATTAATAATACTAACAGACATTATACAGGTGGTGGCTTGATTTTTTTTTTCTTTTGGATGACAGAATTTAAGACAGAACCATAATACACTGTTGGATTTGAGGAGTCATGAAATTTAATGTGAAAGAACAGTAGGAGTTAATGACACCTGTGATAACAGGGGTTTGGAAGATGTGTTGGGACTGAAATGGAGTGATATGAAGGAGAGTGACGGGAAACAGGTAGGCTGAAGCCTACATTTTCTTTGCCAATATCTCTTCCCCTACCTTATGACATTTGAGCCCACTGTGGTTTATACTGGTGATGGACAACATTAGCAAACAGATTGGAGGGAGGCAGATAAAGCTGTTGTGTCTTCGAGTCCCTCCTTGTAAATGTTTCATCTCCCAAGCCCCTGCTTACACTTATCAAGGGTACCAGAACTGTCAGAGATTTAGGATATATGACCCGGTTTAAAAAGGCCCTTGTGGTCATTAGCCTGGTACACACCTATGATCCTAAGAACCTATGCAGAAAATGGTGCATTACAAGCAGATTCTAAAGAGGAACCTCAACAAAGGACACGGCAGTGGAATGCAAAACTGAAGGCACATAGGATGACAGTATGTACAGACAAGACCATGATTATGTCACCAAACTAGAAAAATCAGAAAAAGATGAAAATTGAGACAGAAGGGAAAATAGTGGAACAGGTTAATAGCTTCCTGTATCTGGAAGGTGTGGTTTAGGGAGAAGGGAAGTCTGATTGAGGAGGTTACATTTAGAATTAGAAGTGCTGCAGCTAACATGCACATGGTGTCAGTATAGGGTGTGAGAGAAAATTGATAAAGAAGCTGAAAAGTATGGAGTACAAAACAGTATGACCTGGGCAGCAAATGCAAAACAAAACGGTGGTGCAACCTGGGCAATGAATGCAAAACAAAACAGTGGTGCAACCTGGGCAATGAAAGCAAAACAAAATATTGGTGCGATCTGGGCTATGAATGCAAAACAAAACAGTGTTACAAAATGGACGGTGAATGCCAAACAACTAAGGAAGCTTGACGTGATAAAGAGGAATTGTCTAAGAAGAGTAGTAGGATGCACACTTAGGGACTGATAAACAAATAAGGATATTAGACCAGAAGTCAAAGTAGTCCAGATGCAGATGAGGTCAAAGAAAACAGGTTATGGCGGTTCAGGCACATGAACAGGAAAATAGAAGATTATCTAGTAAAGAAGATTTGGAAAAAAAAACTTAAAGAAGGCAACTGGAAATGTGGATGTCAAGACAAGAGATGGATAGATTGTGTTTGAGACCTGTGAAAGTCAGACATTACTATCAAAGATGGTGGGACACTAGTACTGAATTGAGAGATGTGGTGAAAGTTGATGAGATGCCATAACTACATGTAGAAAGAATAGGAACAAGTAGGTGAAAATTAGAGGAAGTCATAAAAATAAACAGAATTCCAGGCAATGGCTACATTTATTATTACATTTTTTTTTACTTCAGCTTTATGCTTTATAACTAGATGCAGGTAAGAGTAATTTTAAAAGTATTTGGTTGGGTGTACTCATAAACATGCGAAACAGCAAGTCATCAACATGTTGTATATGTAAAGTTCTGAATTTGCTGTGCAAGGTGTGCATGCAGACGTGGTCATATTCTCTGTATTAAATATGGTATTACTGTTTAATGTATCGAATGCCTTGTTTTCATTTTTTTGGCTGATACCATGTAAAATATATCCACTCCTATATAAAGAACCTTCCCATATTACACCAACACCACTTACCAATGGCACTTTATTACCTTGTAATCAACTGCAGAAACATTTTGCATGCACTGTACAAATTTATTATTATATATTCCAAGGACCAGCGTATTTACTGATGTCATTTATGGCATCACAATTCACCACTGTCCAGGGTAGTGGTTAAGCATGAGCATTTCAGAGCACTCTGCTTTCTACATAATTATAAGGTGGCTTGTAATCAACAGCTTCTGTCACTTGTGATTTCTGTTTTGAAATACTTTTTATACTGATCCCCAAAGACTACAGTTCCAGAAGCTATGATAAACTGCAGACAGGACACATTGATTGCCTGGCTCCAGTCTCTGTATCCAGTTCCCCCATTCGATAAGAACAACAGATTACATGGCAGACAGTACCATTTAATGATATGTCTGCAATAGAAAACAGCCTGTTTTGTTCCACAAGTCAAATCGTTAAATTATTGATTCACACTTTGTAAGGAGCATAATGCTTTCTGTTTCTTGGCTTGCAGTTAGTTGCATCACACCTTTGGTATGAACAGTAGACGCTTACTTTTTTCTTTTCTGCTCTGTAAAATACAATTTAATTTTGTAATGCCTCTGATGCATCTGGGCAGATGAAAAAAAAAAAACACTGAAAGTGATTAATATAGCACTCATTTTCATTCTAGCTGCTTTATCTTCCCTTATTACTGTACTGCTAAGGCTTTAGTCACAATATTCTGCTCTGCATAGCCTTTCCCTTTCTGGCTATATGCCTAAAAGCAAAGTACCTCATACTTTAGTTTATGTAATGTTAATAACTCATGCAATGCTTTATGTTATATGGGTGCCATTTGTTTGGAAAGATGACATCTTTTTATGGTGAAATCCATGTATAAAGATACATTTTCTTTATAGGCTTGAAAGTAATACAGAACATGTGATGAATAATGTGGAAGGAAGTAACCACAGATAGATATGCTCCCAGTTATTTCTTGAAATTTTTCTATGTGGTTATTTGTACTTGTCTAACTGTTTAAGTAAGAGTAACACAGGAGTTTCATAGAAATCCTAAACATTTTAAGGACTGTTGCTATAAATTATACTGTTTAATTCATTTAAACTGCAGGCAATACAGACATGAATATTATTAGATCATTTCAGTAACATCAGGAATGATGTGCCAAGCTCTGCAGATACTGTTGGTTAATTAGTGTAGCACAATTCTAGTCATCCATTTGTACAACATTTAAATTCTGTTGATATGCAGTTACGCTTATAGTTCTTGAGGCTCCTAGATGCAAGAATACATTTTTAAGTATAATGACGGAGAAAGAAGAGCACAATCCTTATGCAAACTTCTGATTTGTTTACAGCCTAGACTATTCATTTTATCAAGATTGTTTCCATGGCATCATTTATCGTGTCAACACTTTCAGCTCAAGCATTGATTTTGCCACAGAATCACATTCTCCAATTGTCCCTGGTCACTGCAGCGATAAAAGGAACATTGCAGGACAGATTTTGAACTCTTAGATTGTGTCTTTTACTGTTATTCCTACCGGTAATACATTCTGAAGGTGCTGATCACATCATTATTTCAGTTCATTTGCAACATTCAACTGAAATGTCAGTTCTATCCCTTTTGACAGCCAGTGAAAATATCAAACAGATACTGTATATGTTTTTAGGGTCATAATACTGATATAGTATGTAAATTCTTCACTGCATCTATTCAAGTTGAAACTGAAAAAATGCCATACTGAACAAAACTGGTCAGAATTCAACCCAAAGGAAAATTAAATGTGAACATATTTTGCAAGGAACCAAACCCTCCCTGTACCCCTACATGAAACAAGCCCCTCCAACAATCACAGTTAATTTCCAATACAGAGCAACAGGAAATTTGGGAAAACAAATGAAGTACTTTTGTGATGCACTTAGAAACCGCACTAACAGTGATTTTCTATGGAAAACAACACAAACACAACTAACTAGAACCTCATTTTGTCTGCACCTCACAAAGTAAAGAAGCCCATGTAGGTACTTTCTGCCATAAATATATACATACTCTTTTCAAAGTGCCTATATAATCACATGATTCTGTGCTGTTTTTTGTTAAAATTCTGATTTTGCATGTCTGGTTTAAAATGTTGCCCTTTTTTACTCTCATATGTAGTTTATCCTCCTGACAATGAGCAGCATGAATGAACTGTAGCATGTGACTTAATAATAAAACATTAATGTATGCCAGCCATGCATTTGTTAATCCTTGTGCCTCAGTTAATTGTTTCTTTATATCAATAAATGTACTAAGTAATCAAACATTAAAACAATATATACATTACAAAACAGAAAAATGGCTGTATATAATGAATGCATCAAGCAGTGGATTATGCTTTTATTATCTACAACAAAAGAGCACAGGTATTTAAAATAGTTTCACATTTGTCAGTAATCAGTGTTCCTGTTATCAGCACACTGTGAGCAGAGTTGGAGCCAGTACAAGGTGACCTAGGCAGCTGCCTAAGGCCTGGTTCTATCTGGGGTGGCCCATAAAATCAAAAAAGAAAGAAAGAAAGAAAGAAAGAAAAAAAGAAAGAAAGAAAGAAAGAAAGAAAGAAAGAAAGAAAAAGAAAGTCCCACCTGCATCATGATTACTTCCACAACTCAACTTGGTTCACTGCTGTGATTCTCACATATGACCTCCAATTTATCTCATTGGGTTGAATGTAGAACTAATGGTAAAGACTTCCTAGAGCTTGACAGAGCCAAATCTGAGTAGCTGAGGATAATAGTACTGATTTCAGTTTCATAGTTATTATTGGTCAGAAAACACATAATGCATATAACACCTGTATTTTTGCCTCATCTGTCAGTCAGTAAACACTGTTTAGGGGTAACTCAGAGCCCTGTCTGGTTAAGTGACTTGCTTAGAGAAACACAATAGGCAACTGGAAGTAGAAAGAGTCAAACCCTGTACCTCTGACTCCAGGGAGCAGCTCATTAAAATCTTAAAGGATTAATCTCTATACTAACTGCCAGACCTCTGTTAACTTCTTAATTTTCTGATAAATTGATAAAGATTTTACAGTCAGTCAATGATGCTTAGAAAATGCATGTTTATACAAAACCCATTGTTCTGTTAACTTTTCTACCCCTTAGCTGTCTCTGGTTTGTAGAACATTTGATTTTAGCTTATATTTATGCCTCTACTTTATAGTAACGTCTTTTTTTCCAGAAAATCACTGAGGATTATTGTTAGTCATTAGAGTTTCATAGTTCTTATTCTTCAGAAAATCCATGTCCATGCAACACCTGTTGTATTGTTAACTTTTTAAAATGAAATAGAGTTGTTAGGCACTTAAAGCTCTGAGCTGTTAATGAAACAGCTTTGTCTAGCCAAGGATTTAATCCTGCAACCTCTGTTTGCCTACAGTTTGACTTTGAGCAAGTCAGTTAACCAGACAGTATTCCTAGTTCACCTCTGAAAAAGTACACTTTGTCCACTGAGTTTACCTGGTGGTTAACAAATAAAATAATATTTAAAATGTGCCCCCTTCCTATTTTTGTTTTTTTTTCCAAAAATTTTGAGCAAGGACATTTCTGTGAAGTTATTGTGGACTGCAGTCACTAACTAATGATAGGCATGTGACTTTCTGACTTTGTATCCTTTTAAAAAGTTTTGAAAATGCAAAGCTTGCTATTCTAGCAACTTTCTAAGTATACTAGATCAATATTTAAATCTATTTCTGATTTTAGGTTTCTGTCTCTGTTTCTTAATATAAAACTTTAATTTATAGTCACATCTATGTGTGTCTGACTGTGTATATAAATAATTGTTTTTTGTACTCCAGAGTAGTTATAGTGCAAAGGAAGGAAGGAATCAAGTATAGTAAAAAGGGGCATCATCATATGATCCCCATTGTTTGGGTAGAATCCTTAGCTTCCTCAATGTCTTGGCTGTTGATAGTGTGTTTATCATTGGGCTATGAATAAGCTGGAAATTATGAAGTCTATGAGTTTAGAGCTGAAATTTCAATTGCGTATGTATTTTTAATGTAGCTTGTATTTTACAGTCACATGAAAGTGAAATGCACTGTTTTGGGTCACAACATTTTGTCTGGCATTTAGTGCAGATAGGTACAGCTATGAGCTGTTAATAATCTGCTTCCTGTAGTGCAAGGTTTAACTTCTTCAGCCTTTGCCTATTGTGTGACTTCAACAAAGTCTCTTTACCAGACAGGGCTCCTTTGTGCCACTGAAAAGAGACACTTGCATCCAGTGGGATGCCCTAGACTTTTAGCAAATATGTTATGCATTTGTCTTATTTATATCTGTGCCTTTCAAAAATTTCCTATTTATGCTGCAATATATACTCTATGACTATCAATTTCAGCATATCTCTTGTAGTTTAATGGGTTACCAGATGCAATTTTAATAAATGCAAGTTTCAGGCAAGAGAAGTTTACTGTTGTTCATGCTACGTCTATTTTCAATGTGAGTATTTTGATTAGCAAATGTCTGTCAGTGCTTGTACTGTAAGTTTGAAATAACAGTTTTAAATTAAATCCAAATATATATGCATGCAGATAGGTTTCAACAGTGTTGCATGGCAACTGGGGAAAGACAGACAAGTAATGGGATATTGATATGGCTGGGGTGACCCCCAGTCAATCATTCTGCCTAGGGTCCCATTTGACCAAGATCCAACTCAGACTGTGTGTTTCAGGAGGCAGAAGGATAACAAAGAAAGAGGTTAGCATAGTTTCTACCATGGATATTTTATAGTTTTATGTAAAGCATGAGGTGAAGTGAATTTCTTTTCCTATCTTCCACGTGCTAAAACTTCATCTGTAATATGGTTTCTTTTGGGATACATGACTGCCCAATGATGCTGTTCTTTTATTAGTTAAAACTCTCATTGTATTTGTCTATTTACAAATATCATTTTACTTTACAGCCCCTTATATGTATTATTCACCTAAAAATATCCAGGCTGAGATGGACATATAAACTAAAACCTAAAACATTCACACGTACACTGTAGAATCTTGAAGGCCATCTTCAAAGTAGACCTGAATTTAGTCTTACAACTACATTGTCTGTGCTAGCTGGAGCGCAATTACTCAAGAAGGCATAAAAACAAAAAGCATTAATACCTCAATTCAGACCATTAGGTGGGATTCCAAAATGTCTTTATACTATACTACACTACTCCAAAGTTTTTTGAAGTAATTAAAGGTGCAATATAAAAAAAAAACTGACTTCCTGTGTGATATGCTCAAGTAAAATAGTCAAAAGACAAGGCAGATTTTATCCAGTAGACTAGTGCAGTATATGCTGGTTCTGATTACATTGTGGCTATATTTTAACATATATATATATATATATATATATATATATATATATATATATATATATATATATATATATGTTCCTGCGTGTGTGTGAGTGTGTGTGTGTGTGTGTGTGTGTGTGTGTGTGTGTGTGTGTGTGTGTGTACACAGGCAATCCTCTCCTCCTCCCAAAAAACACAAATACATGCGAGAGATGCAACTATACGGCCAAACTGGAGGCTGAGCTCTCTCAACATAGGACTGGCAAGACCAGACAGGAGGAGAAGGTAACCACACACAATACATACCCAGTCACTAATATTAAAAGGATAATTTCTCTTATTTATTATGTTAATAAAGAAAATAATGAAACACTCATAATTGGCTTAGATATACAGAAAGCCTTTGATTCCCTAAATTGAGACTATTTATTCAAAATCCTAATGATATTTGAATTTCCTGCATCCTTTGTTCATCTCCTAAAGTATATATATATATATATATATATATATATATATATATATATATATATATATATATATATATATATATACAAATAATTTAGCATATGTCAAGTTAAGTCCTGTTATGTCTGAATCTATACATATAACTAAAAGCACTAAACAAGGATGTCCCATGTCACCAATTCTATTTGCTCTGGCTATTGAAATATTGGCAGATTCAATTCATAACAATATAAAAATCAAAGGAATAGATGTTTATGAATAATATAATTCTAAAGTAATGCTATTTGCTGATGACATATTACTAACATTACCTAATACAAAAGAGACATTAGAAGAATTAGATATGTTAATTGACAAATTTTACATGACTTCAGGACTCCATTTCAATAAATCAAAATAAAAATTGTTATTTTTAAATAAAAAAAGAACTGCAGACTAAGGGGATCAGATCATAGGGAAACAATAATCTACCTTAAAATATCTTGGAATTGAGTTATGCAAGGATAATAATGAATTAGTCTCAAAAAACTACAATAATACCATCAATACAATTAAAATCTCTGTGGAAAAATGGAACAAAATAATATTAACATTTGAAGATAGACTACAGTTAATAAAAATGGTTTTACTGCCCAAGATCCTATGTATAGCCTTGGCAATACAGCTGTTACCAGAAAGGAATATACTTAAAGAAATCAATTCATGCCTAATAACATGTTTATGGTTTCCCAAAAGAAACAGAAGATCTTTAATATATCATATCAGACCATGAAAACAGGGAGGATTAAACTTTCCTGATATAGAAACATATATAAAAGCATCAATATCTAAAACAATCTTAAACTGGATAAATCCAAATTACTCTGCAAATTGGAAAGAATTACTGACTGTAATATCAATAAATGAATTTGATTTACAAAAAAATTCAAATAGATAATAACAATTTGCCATGGCACATATTATGTATTAGTATGCAGTATAACATAACTAAACACACTAAAACTCATATGATTAATTATTACATTGACTCTTTTAGGAAAATTATTAATGCAAATACAGATTTAAAAATCTGGTTTGATCTTTTAGCACTATTTATAGTCACAAAGAACTTTATACATAAAATATATAGAGAAATTATTAATTCCTGGGAACAGAAAGGATTTGTTTGTTGACTCCAATATATCAAAGAACTAAAAGTTTTAGATATTCAAGTAATAAAAGCAACATACAAAATTCCACAACAGGACTGGCTAACTTTAGAGAGTATTCTGTCATATTTGCAAGATTAAGTAGAATAATTAACAATTCTTCATTTAAAGAAATACCTAAATTTATGAAATAGATATATGAAATCATATATAATGACTATGACATGGGAAACAGTATTTCAAAATTTTACAAAATATTGATAAACTAGAAAGCAACACCCAAAACCTCATATTGGAAATGTATAACAAAAGGACACTTAATATAGTTAACTGAAAATATTAAAATAAATATCTTATTATCGATAAAATATACATCCTTTACACAATACTTGAAAGTTTTTAATTGGAAATGCTTGCACAGAGCATTCTTAACTCCAGATAGACTCGATAAAATTAGTTCTTCCATAAAAGGAATATGTTGGAGATGTGAGCAAGTACACAATGCAGATTGGAACCACATTTTCTTTGATTGTTTTAAAATTAAGCCATTTTGGAATGGTATTAATAACTTTCTACTAGCTTTATTTAATTAATCATTTTATTTAACTAAAGCTCTTGTATTATTAAATGTGAACGAAGGTCCTCATTGGAATAGGTCAAACATGTATCTAGTATGGACTATACTTGCAATTTCAAGGAAGTGTATAACAAGAAGATGGAATACAAACACAATATCAACTTTGGAAGACTTATACAGCCTACTGAAGACCACAGCATTATTGGAAATTAAAATTAAAGAACTAAGAATTTATCCAAAGCCATTTATCAACAACCCTTGGGGAAAAGTCTTATCACTGATTGACACTATACGATAATTGATCTGACACTCTGATAATGGATTGGGAATACTTATAAAATAACTGTATACATTAAAATCTGTTACAGAGTCAGGCTAATGTAAACAGTGTACATAGTTATTTAAGATGTTATGTATACATACTATGGAATTCATTCAAATGTATTTGAAAAATAAAACAATTTTGAGAAAGAATGTACAAAGGTGCCAGCAACAAGCATTACAGTGGGCATGCCACTATCTACATAGATCACTTTCCAAAAGAGTTCTCAGGAATGTAGGAAGTATCACAGTATCCAGGTAGTATCTTCCATGCAAAAGTGTTTTTTAACAACATCATAGGACTGGAACACTATAGTCATGTACGTATACAACACAGAATTAAAAGCGATATACCACAATAGATGCGATATAACAGATAAACAAGAAAAAATAAGTGTGGGGAAAAACAGGCTGATAGAAAAGACAGACTGAGCAAAGAAAGAATATTGTTTGACTAACAAAGAGGCTAAGAGAGGAGTTGCAATAGAAAAGAACAAGGCATTAGAGGCACTCTGCCAGCTTCTGGAAATGACTCTGTCAGGTCACAAGGCAAAGACAGAAAGATAAAAAAGATAGTCATCAGACACCCTTCATAAAGGATACCAGCAACAACCTGCTCACTAGTCCAGAGGACATAGAGGACAGATGGAAGCAGTACTTCCAAAAGTTATTGAATAAATAAAACTCCATAGAAGCTGCAGTGTTCCATGCACCACCTACAATGAAAGAAGAAAAAACAAGAATGGCACCAAAGAAAATGAAATAAGGGAAAGTGGCAGGTTCAGATTAGGCTATAGCAGATATGGTCAAGATCTGGGATGGATTAGATGAGTACTTGTGATAATGGAGAGAAAATGATATTGCAGGTGACTGGGGAGTAAGCATGCTAGTGCCAGTGCACAAGAACAAATGGGTATTCATAACTGTGGGTGGTATAGAGGTATCAAACTATTGTCATATTGCATGAATGTTCTAGAGAGGGGGATTGATAAATAGAGGAGTAAAAATAAATGTGAGATGAGCATTTCAAATTCAGACTAGAATGCAGCGCATCAGACATGATGTTACAAGTAAGGCAGAGAGTGAAGAAGAAAAACAATAATATTCATAGGTTTATACTAGGCTAGCAACCACTAGGGTCCTTATAAGCTTAGCCATGCAACTCCAAAATACCATGCTGCACTGACTGGGAATCAAACCCAGACCTCCCACTGAATCACCAATGGTCATAACAACGAGATAACAATATGAGGAAAGAGTCCAACTGGGCATTCAGAAGACCCAAAGGGCAGTCTTATTATTGTTCAAAGTCCAGGAAACATTAGTAGAATTAGTGCAGGCTATGTACAAGGACCTAGTAACAAAAGTGTGAAGAGTGTTTGGACTCACTGAGAGGTTCATATAGGGAGTTAGTGCATACTAGAATGCTACTGGTGATGGATTACATTAGCAAACATAAATGTAGTTTGGGCACATCTGCAAGAAGGCAGAAGACAATTTAGTAAAAAAGATTTGGGTGAGACAGGAAGAAGGTAAAAGGAAATGAGGACAGCCAAATCAGTGTGGATGGATTGCCTGACTCTTAAAGAAGTTTTGAGAGGTGGATGGATTGCCTGACTCTCAAAGAAGTTTTGAGAGTAGCACTGAATCAGGACAGGTGGACACAGTTGATGGAACACTCCAAACCTATATATAAAACATGCAAAATGGGGGTTTGATGATGATAATGATGGGGAAAATAGATAAGTGTGTGTACTCTGGTAAGAGACAGCTACACTTTTTGCATATATGGAAATGTTTCAGAAATACACAGACCTGTATGACATATCAGCTACCATATTTAACCTTCTGATATCATACATCACTAATTGGCCAAATTAAGATGCAATATTATCTGCAAAATGTGTAGTTTTTCAGGGACAGATAGCATTCAGTCCCAATATTCACAAATACACAGTGACCCAAAATATGTAATTTTTCACTATGCCCATTGGTGTAGGAGGATGAAACCTGGACAAAAACTAGGTGACCAAAGTTCATATGTAGTGCCCAGTCACCTAAAGGAACTATCAGGGGAATGGAGAAATGATGATGCCATACCTGCCCACCTCTCTCTGAGTAAAAGACAAGACAATTTGTTGGTGTGAGGCAAGTGGTCCTTGTGGCTCTAGGCCTTGATGGCAGCTTGACTAAATGAATGGACAGGCCATTACAAGTTTATGAGGTGGTAAGGATATATGTATTCCCATGCCTAATTGCTTGCAATTGACTTATGAATGACAGTAGCAGATTGGGGAGGGGTATCCTAGCATGTTTTTACACCATTTTATGAAAGGATCAATGGCAAATCCCAGACACTCCCCTTGCACCTAGCTGATAACTCTATAATTGAAGTGTTAACAACTGTGTGAAGCTGAATAACCTTGAGACCAGCTAAGTAACAGATTTTGGGTGCCATGCTTCCACAAAGGTCAACTAAGCCCATGTATCGTCCATAGGTTTGCAATAAATAAATAAAAAGAAAGAAAGAAACAGCCTACAGAGGAACATGAATATGATGTAAACCTTACCTTACCAGCAGAGTGAGAAATAAGCTGAGTTGTAGAAGTTCCTGGACTTTGCAGAGAGTTCTTGATATTTCACATAGTTGTAGGATCAAGCATACGGTCATGACTGAATATAAATGCATACAGGTACCATCTGTTACTATGCAGTAGTTTGAACAGCACTTCTCCTGTCCTCTACTGTACCTGGTCCTTCTTGTCCTCTCCCTGTTTTCTGAACACATCAACTTACCTAGCATTATAGATGGACAACTTCCCACTGATTCTCCAGTCAATCTGATTGACATGGGGATCCTGGGGCAATGTAGCAATTGCCTCATGTACACTGACAAACCACTTCTTGTAGTCCACTCAAATTCATTATGTGAGAGATGTATCTATACATCAAGAACCTAGAATCCAGGCTGTTGTGCTCATCAGCCAGTCCATCTGATACTAAGCAGGTTGTCAGCATGCACACCTCACCTACTGCACCTACCAAACCAACACCACATAAACCTGCATATGCCGAGGTCCTTACAAGAAGCTTACCTAAACAGAGACCTCCCAAACACAAACACAAGCACTCTTCACATAATATATCATCTGCAGAACATAGTACACATAATATACCACACATCAGTGTCTCAACAGTCAAGCCCCTAAGTGATAACATAAAAACAAACATCTTAGTCATAGGCGGCTCAATTGTGAGATACACAGATGTCCCTCTCACCAGATTGGATAAGGAAAAAGTCACAATCAGCTGTCTCTCAGGTGCCAGGATCCACCACATCATACACAATTACTCAAATCTCTCAAAAACAGGCACTGTTATGACTCTGTCATAATCCATGTTGCTGTGAATAACTTGAGACCAATTGACTTAGTTTCTGGTGTCATTCAAAGGGGATCCATTATCTGTCAGCCTGGGATGACATGGTTGACAGACCTCAATGCTTTGCCAGAGATCGTCACTTCTGAGATTTTGGTTACTGGCTATGGCTGTTGCCATCCCCATGGTGTCTTTTTTAGGCAATGTCACAAGAACAAAATTCCCAATTTAAAAATACCCTCTAAAAACAACCTCAAGGTTATGCTGCTAAATGCTAGGAGTCTAAACCAGAAACTGCACTCACTGGAGGCAATCCTCACCCTGGAAGATGCTGACATTTGTGCAGTCACTGAGACCTTGGGTAAGGCTGCAGAAAGCATACCAGGTATAGCAGGTTACATTTCCTTACACACGTTCAGACCACAAATTGAAGGTATGAGAACTAAAGAAGGTGGTGTATCAATAATCATTAACAATAAATACACCTCTAGATTGGTTAAACAGCACAATTCCTTTTAATTACTTCAGGTGCAATTGACTGTATGTAAGACCCCTATTCAGGTCACTGCCAGCTATAGGACCTCCTCCATGAATCAGAACATCCACTCAGTCTACTAGAATTTACTTGTGTCAATCAAATACAACAAAACACCCTGGTTTTGGGTGACTTTAATTACCCATTCATAGACTGGGTAAATTATACGTGTTCTAACTCAGTTGCCCAAAGGTTCCTGGACTTCATTAACTCCAGTACTCTGGAGCAGCTGGTTGGCACACCCACAAGGGGCTCAAATATTCTGGACCTGGTGCCCACCAACATGGGAGACCGCTGCACCACCCCTAGTGTGTGTCTATCCCTGGTGAGATCTGACCACAAATCACTCTCACTAGAAGTAGCTATAACACAAGACCCCCCCCTCCCCTTAGCAACAACTAGACTAAAAAACTTCTCCAAGACCAATTACAACCTCTTACATGGTGGCATAAAAAGCTTCATAGCCCCTCCCCCCACTGATGCAAAAGACATGTTGAGTTATGCACCAATGCTTTATACAAGCAGCTGTACAATTGTATTGATTTTGCTGTTCCTGATAGAACCAAAATAAGATCTTCAAGGAAAAACAAACCTGCCTGGTGGACAACTGCCATTAATAGGCTGTACAATACAAGAAAGAAATTGCTGTCTAAGCGCAGGAAGGAACGGTCTCAAAACTGGAAACTCTCCCTCAACTTAAACAAGCAAATAACATTCCTAGTGAACTACAAATCCAAATTAGCTTCCCTAACTAAGGATAAGAGCAAGACAGTCTTTAGTTACATCTGTAACCTCAAAGGTAAGGAGCAAATTTGTCCTGAACTCGTAGTTGATGGTACTACATATATAGAACCTATAGATATAGCAAACCTGCTGGCTGACAGGTTCAGTGAAAACTTCCCCACTACATATATCCCAAACCATCCCAAACACCTGTCCCAGCCTAGTATCTCTGAGGAGCAAGTCTTAAATGCCCTCTCCAAGGCCAAAAATGCAGCCTCTATGGGACTAGACAACATCCCAGGCTGTGTTCTACATGGGTTAAAACAGGAATTGGCATCACCATTCAGCAAACTTTTCAGTCACAGCCTAAGCAATGGCTTTGTCCCAGTGGAATGGAAAACAGCCACTGTCATCCCTTTGCACAAATGGTTGTATCCACAAACCCCAGGATCTATAGACCCATTAGCCTGATGAACCTTATCTGCAAGGCCATGGAACGAATCATCATGGACCTTATTAACAAAGATATAGGAAATTTCCAAATGCTCAACCCCACCCAGTTTGGCTTTGTCAAGGAGTGAGCATGCCTGTTAAACTTGGTGGACTTCTTCGAGACAGTCACCAAAGACCTAGATGAAGGCAAATCTGTGCTTATGGCCTACCTAGACTTAGCCTAGGCCTTTGATACACTTCCCCACTCAGGCATCATTGATAATCTCATCCAGCTGGAAATCAACCCATATATTGTCAGGTGGGTTGCAAACTGTCTCACTGATAGAACTCATGCGTTCAAAATAAGGGACTCCATCTCCTCCAGCAGACCCATAAACAGTGGTTTCCCATAGGGATCAGTTCTGGGACCCCTACTGTTCAAAATCTACTTCTCTGAAGTACAGGCTAAAACTAAAGGACTGTGGCTGACAAAGCTTGCTGATGACGGCAAACTGGGAGTGATCATTGAAACCGCTAGCGATGTCAACATCCTGCAAGAAGGTCTTATACAGACTAATGACTGGTGCCAAAGCCATGGTCTTAAACTTAATGCAAAAAAAAAATACATTATCATCCCCTTTGGCAAGGGTGATGTTCCTGTAAACTACCACATCAATAGCGATAACTGAAGCATGTAGTCAGTGGTGAGAGATCTGGGCACACAACAGACTGACAGCAACTTTAACTTCAATTACTATATCTCCACAGTGGTAAGAAGGCATTTTATATTGCTCATCTCATCTCATAAGTAAGGACATTGCCTCCAGAAAAAAAGAGGTTATAATCCCCTATACTCTTCCCTCATCAGACCAATAATAGAGTACAACACTCCCTTTGGTATGTTCCTTTCTAAACACCTGCAGAAATTAGAGAGACCACAAAGGTTCCTTACAAAGAAAATTCAGGGTCTTCCAAGATCTGTCTTATGCAGACAGACTAAAATCATTGTCACATTAGTCTGTCATACTGGCTGCTCAGAGGCAGTCTGTGTCTTGCATATAGAGCAATGCCTGATCCAACTTTGATGGAAATGCTGCACATTTACAAGTCAAATGGCACATGGTTCACTCGCTCAACGGACCCTAAACTTGTGTGTCTGACATCAACAGAGCCTGCTGGCGAGACAGATTTGTCTCAGAGAGGTTGCCCCACCTTTGGAACAAGCTTCCTATTCATGTTAAACAAAGCCCCTTGCTGGCCCTATTTAAACACAGTTTGGATGATTGGATGGGTAACCAGAAATTCACCCTGGGGGTTCCACCTGTGTCCCTTCCCTCTTGGGCAGGGATAATAGGCTCTGAGTTTAGTGACTGTTTAAACTAGACATATTTGGGAACAGAAGTTGAACATGACTAGGTTTTTAAGCGCCCTGGGGCCATTAGCCTAGTAACCTCCTATGATCCTATGTGTGTACAGTATTGCACAGTGAATAGTGTAAAGCAATGTGTAACAGCAGGTTAATATTGGTTTGTGCATGCTAGTTATGTCATGTATTATGGACACAAGTTAATTTTTAAAATGTACGCACATGCAACTGCTAAACAGTACTTAAGCAATAACCCAAGGATGGGCGTGGGTAATGCTGGATTTAGCCACGGTTGGTGTGGTTTGGTCATGAGGGCTTAGCCCTCGTGACCAAACAAAGGGAACCATGGGTAAATCCAGCATTGCCCACACCCATCCGTGGGTTTTTGCTATTATAAAATGATATTATTTAAGAAAAAAATACTTACTTTTTCTTAAATAATGTCATTGTATAATGACTCAGTGCTACCCTTCAGCAGGTTTCCTGGGGAATTTCTGATCTACTGCACAAGTTTAACATAGCGAGATATCTTTAAAAAAAGCAAATGAGAAAGGAAGATATATGTGACTATAATCTAAGCAAAGCCAACATACACTTTGATATTGCATTATCTATACATTTGCAGTCAAAGTAAAATTCACAATTTCTGTTTGTTACATTGCCCTTTAAATTAGTCTAAAAACATCATCTCATTTAATTACAACAAAAAATGTGGAGTAATGTAGTATAAGATTTTTTTTTAATCCCATCCTATAACAAAGACCATGTGACACCTATAAATGCACATGTCTCAGGAACCATTGTTGGTCTCTACTTCTCCTTGAGTACTATCTTAATTTGTGATCAAATAGTCCTTTGACTTCTACAGAATGGAATCACATGATAACTATTGCTCAATTTTAATATACACGCATTTTTATATTCGGTTCATTTTCAGTGTAAATAATGTCTCACTAACATGTAATAAACAACTCTAGTAAATAATGGCTTGCTGCAGATAGCATGACTTGGCTAACCTTTGTCATATGGTGACATACTGTGTAAGTCTATGTCTCTCATTCTCAGTTTGTGACTGACAAGGGTCCTTGGGGATGAGAGACAAATGTTAATTAAATAAATAAATAATCCGTGTATCTACAGTGCCACATTTTTGAGTTACCACTGTAAAGATATTTAAAAAATCAGTGCAACATATGTACTTATATTTCCAAAACATGTTTATTCATGGATGCACTGTATTTTTACCAAGGTTTGGTAAGTACACCTACAGGCGAGGATGCTTCAGGATTGTTTTTACCATGAGAACTGTTCTAGATTATACCATTTCTAACATACACATCTTCAAATTGCTGATATAGTGCACACATTGACACAGCTCATCACACCAATAGGCATTAAAAAATAACAAAATCAATTATTTACTCAAACAAGTTTCATACACATACAAGACATACATAATATTTAATGTTTTTTGAATAGCCTCCATACCCCAAGTGGAAGGTGTGCTACCCTCATCCCAAATTATTAACTGAACTCTTAGGTCACCACTGCCATGGAAGAATTAGCATGCACTCCATTGATTCATACTTCCCACTTTGCCCATGTACATTATGATACCACATCCTGGTACTCAAAGGTCCACGTGCTTTCTGATTTTTTAACATCCTAGTTTTTAAGCAGCCATGTGCTTCCTGTACAACTTGACTTAAAAATAACTACCTAACTCTAAAATGAAAGAAACACAAAAAGAAAGACTGATGCAAAACAATATGCATAAATAATTTCATACTTATACACCATCAAACATCATTACAGGCATAATCTTCTTCTACTTTCAGCTTTTTCCAGTTAGGGGTCACCACAGCAGATCACCTGTTTGCTCATGATTAGCATGGGAGTTTTATGGTGTCGAGTTGCCAGCCCAGCACCCAACCTTCCATGGAAGGCACACACACTTGCACACACTCACAGCTAGTGTCAAAAGATTAAACTAATACAAACTTACATCCCTAAATAAAAAAGTAACAGCATAAAACACCAAATATATGCTAATTTCAGTTCCATTCCTGAAAACAAAACACATACAATGAAAATGCAACTTTATTACTCATCACAGTCAATAAAACATAAATGTACCATAGATATATATATATATATATATATATATATATATATATATATATATATATATGTATACAGTGAGGGAGAGAGAGATGTATGTATGCATATAGGTATACAAGTGAGTGTGTGTTTGTTTGTTTGTGGATGTATAAATATGCACACACATTTATGTAGAACAAGTTAGCCAAACAAAATGATAATATTTCTTTCTATAAATTCAATCATTTTTACATGATAAATTCAGAAATCTTTTAGTGCAGTTATTGTTTCCTCTCATCCTTTCTGGGGAAGTAACCATGTGACTACATCCAAAGAAAATAATCAGCGAAAACCTCCTATCTCTTTGAACTGATGTGCTACTGTAATGACTGACTGCAGGTGCGCTGTTAGGAATAAAAGCAAAAATAAATACCTTTTCTTCCTGGGAACCACATGTATTAGAGCATGATGACATTTGCTAGCTGAGATTATCTAGACTGCAGTTAAAATAAGTAGCTACACTTCTTAAAGAAATACATCTTCTCTTTGACATCAGAAATAGAAGATTTGGAGGCAAAACTTCAATATTGTCATACTGTTAGTTGTATTGCAATCTGATTAAAGGTAATACAGTAATGATTGCAAGCTTGAGAATAGCTGTCCTTGTGTAGTTTAAACCAGTGATTAAAAAATGGATCTTATTTCCATTTGCTATTATACATACTTATTGTTCCTTGTTATGAATGCAAGAGTCATTTTTTTCCAAAATCTCTGTGTAGGTAAAAGCTGAAAATTTGCAGTAAAATTTGAAAGGTGACTGTTTCTAATGGCAGCTACTTTCTCACATATACTTCATCTATGTAGACAGCTTCATTCCCTGTTCCTGCTTTCTTACAAGTCATTTTTTCTTGGAAAAATTACAACTTTCCCCTTGCAAGAACTTCCTTCAAATGCAGTACAGTGCAGTTTTTCACTCAGTAAGGGCCATAAAATCATCTTTTGCAATCAGGGTATATATTGTGACATGCTGAGTGCAGTAGGTAAAGCTGAAGTAAGGTGTGTGGGAACACGGTCATAGAAAGTTAGGACATTGTCTTGTATTAGACTGCTTATATCTACATCTGTAATTTTTGCATAAGATTGTTAATTGCTCATTACTGTGGCATGCAGATGTGGAAAAAAGAGGATCTAGATGGATAGTTGGAATTCAAGAAGCTAGATCCTGAACTGGAGGTTCACAAAAGGTAAACAGGATCTTATCTAAACACCCTGGAGGTATGGTGTATGAGACCTGAGTCAGGGCTTAGGTGAGGATTATATCTGAATAACTTTCATGTAACACTACTACTACTACTGTCTTTCGGCTTTTCCTGGTTAGGGTTCGCCACAGCAGAACTCTGGTCCGCTAATGATTGGCAGTTGATTTTTACGTGCTGGCTTGCCGGGCCCAACGCACAACTTTCAACGAAGGAACGCCCATCCATGCATGTCGACACACAGAAGACGCTCTAACTGAGAATTGAATGGGCAACGTCTAACTGTGAGGTGACAACGCTACCACAGCACCACCACCACAGTACCAATAACTTTCATGTAATACAAAGCCATAATCAATGCCTAGACTTAGACATTTTTTTATACAGCCCATATGCTGGACTGCATTTAACTTATGGAGAATAACAAAAGGTTATGTTAAGTAGGTAGTGTATTGTATCTGAAAACCAAGAACTGTTGTTTTCATTTACCTCTGTG
>NC_056732.1:1578297549-1578325049 GCF_019279795.1 Protopterus annectens | reverse complement strand
TGCCATATAAACAAACCTAATCCTGAATGGGTAGAAGTCATCTCTTCTCCACCTGCCCCCCAGGATTGGTGCATTAGCTTGAGCTGCTCTCTTCTACCCCCCCCCCCCCCACTGTACCAGTACTGAAACTGCAATATGAACATTGGTTAATTTTTATGTCTGGATCTGTTCACACCTGCTCTTTTCCCAATGGCCAAATTTCAGGGTCAGGTGTGAGCAATTCCCAGCACACAATTCTGATACATTATAATGATGAAACAGCAAGGTAAAACCACTCTTTTTGACTATGGATAGTGGAGTTTATTTGTGCTGTCAGCTTTGCGTTTATGTATAGTGCTAAAGTTCTAATTTCAAAATTATGAAGTATGAGGCTAAAGTTCTTTGGTCAACACATTATTATTTTTCGTGCATCACTTAGGAAGGAAATTCTAATAACTGTTATTTGTTTGCATTTATTCACTAAGCAACATCTCTTTTTTTCATTTTTCAATGAAGTTGTCTCCCTTCTTCAGTGATTATGGAATTACTCATGGCTTCATAGTGCTAGCAGACAATCAGCTTTGAATGATTTCACTTGCCATTACATGCCTGTATACAGGTAGTCTAGTCAACAAATATCAACTTGTTTAAGAAAAGCATATTCTGAATAATGACACCATGTTTTATGATTAGCCTATCATTATGCTGTGGCTAGTTTCATTGCTACTTAGCGTTTTTTAATACTTAAAATTGTGCAGCATGAATTAATTCACAAACAAACAAATAAAATATATTAAATATCCACTTAAACATACATCAAAGAACATACATAAAGAGGTTAGATATGTTGCTTGTGAGGAGAGGTGTATAATTGAAGATGTCTTTGTTGTTAGTGATTCATTATGCATTACATGACGCTATTAAGAATACAAAGCAAAGAGATGAGAAACTGCCTGTGTATTTGTCACCATTCTAAATTGAGGCTATTAAGAATACAAAGCAAAGAGATGGGAAACTGCCTGTGTATTTGTCACCACTCTAAATTGTGGTTACCTCTTCATGTTAATGCATTTTCACTGATTTAACCTGCAGCTGCAGTTTGGTAATATTGTCAGGAGTACCAATGGGCTGTAGACGCAGTGCAGGATCAGAATATCCCTTTCTGGATGTTTATCCTACCCATGCACAATGGTTACACAACCATGGAGGTAGTATATTTAAATAAGGTGTTGTGGGAACAAAGCCACCACATGGGTGGGGTAGGTGTACTTTCCCCCCAAAATCTCTTTTATTGTTATATTGGTTTATTTTTAATAAGGTGAGATGTATGTGATTTAAGAGGAAGTGAAATGAATCTTGTATATTTAGGTAAGTGGCAAATAGTTGAATAATGTTATAGCACTGTCACAAAGATTAGTGTGCGCTTGTTTGTTCTAGTGGTAAGTTTCACATGAAATTACCAAGAAAAGATAAGATACAATTTAAATCGGTACATGTGCATGCATTTTAGAGCTATACTTGAGCAGGTTGTATTTTACTTTGTCTGTGTAGCTCTCCACAACTTTCTCTCTTTCTCTTCTGCTCTTTCTTTCATTATGAGACAGTGTGTTCTACAAAATTCTTCCTGCTGTTTTGGCTTGCTGGGATCTGTCTTTTTACCTGACTTTCATCTTGCAGAAAGCTTGTTTTAGAATGATAACCATGGAATATGTGAATTCAAAATCCTTTTGAATTCCCCTATTAGAATGCAGTTTCAGATTCCATTTTAAAACAATGACCTACTTCACCTTCCGAGCCTGAATTATTTAAGACAGTAGCCAAATAGAAAAGAGTTACTTGCCAGTTGGAATAATGTAAAGTGAGGATTTGAAACTGCCCTCTACCTGTATGTAATAACAGATGTTTATGATTTTTTATACTTTTAAATAGAATATGATTAACTTAATGCTCAGATGAAAGATATGCTTAATGTCTGAAAGTAGCAGACATGTTTACAATAGATTATCATTTCATCTTTATTACTTTCCTAGGTGACAGTGTGCATGATGGATGATGAAGGCCAATGGAAGAATACAGTTTGTTAGTAGTTTCTTTTTTCTAAGCATCTGTTAGGCAATATAGCAGTGCAGTGGATAGAGCTGTTAATTCATGGCACTGGTCCTTTAGTTTGGTTCTCGGCTTGGGAACTTTCTGTACAGCTCTTGCTAATCCACCATATGTCTGTGTGAGTTTTAGCTGTGTACTTTGGTTTTGTATCTCATCCTAACAATGTGTTACAGTTGAAGTGGTGTTCCTTCAAATTACGAAAGAGTGAGGTGTGTGTGTGTGTGTGTGTGTGTGTGTGTGTGTGTGTGTGTGTGTGTGTGTGTGTGTGTGTGTGTGTGTGTGTGTGTGTGCTGTGTTAAAGTGATTGTATTTTTCCCCTTTCAGTATTAGTTTGTTTGCCTTATGCATAGTGAGTGCCAGGACAGACTCTAGCTCCTCCACTGGCCATAACTTTCTTTAAGCCGGTAGTATGTTAATGACTGAACTGATGAATGGACATTTTTTGCAGAAAGATATGGTCCATACAAAATGTGCATCAGACTGTCTAATAACAGTAAACAGAATTCCCATTGTCTAAGTGTTGTGTGTTTTGTTGGATGCATTGCCCTCTGCAGGAGAGATTGCTTTGATAGAATTAGAATAGGATTTGAACCCTGACATCTAAATAACCAATGTCCTACTTATAGTCAATTAGATGAGGTTCATATGACTATAAAATCACACCTGCAAATTAGTCATATGTTTGACTGTTATCATAGATGCAAATGACCTTCAGCTTAATGTGAATATTTAGATATGTATGTATTTATTTATTTATTTACTTTGATAGCAAGGAAAGTCTGAGTGGGCACTGTCCATTTTTACTGTTGGACCAGGAAGCAAAATGTCACCATTAAAAATTAATAAACTCCAGAAACTAGTAAGCAATGTAAATCACAACTCTTTAAATTCAGTGTTACTACCAATTCAAATAGACTGCATGCAAGATATGAACTATATAATTAATCATCATTAAAATATGAGCAAGAAACACAATTTATAAATGCATTTTTAGGATTGGTATAAGTGGAGTCTTATGACATTAGAGATCAGTATTTAAAATTGCCAAGCAACTAGACATTCAGAAGTAAAGAACAGATTGAGAAAAAAGAAATGTACTTTAAGAAACAATAGGAGAAGGTAAGGAAAAAGGATCACTTTAGATAAAATAAATAGGGGGTGCTGCACTGATGAGTGTGCCAACTTTTGGATGAGATATTAACATGAGATCCCAACTCCTTAATTTGAAGGTAGCTCAGGTCAATTTAAAAGAGTCCCAAAAAGAGTAAGGACCTTATGCCACATCTCATTATTACACACACATTATTACATGCAGAGTAAACATATTAGCTTGTCTACAACCACCTTCTTATTTTATGTATCATTCTATCACTGTTCCATAATTTATGAACTAATAGTTCTTCACACCTGCTGATTCATATAATCCAAATAAGTCTCCTTCTGCTCTGACTTTCTCTTGGGATATAAACCATGAACTGTCATTTCAATATTCAGGTCTTGAAAACATTATCTAAACTCATCACTAGCTTTTCTCAAAATCTCATGAGTCTAATGAAGTATATTTTTTTTCTCAAATTTTTTTTTTATTTTTCATATATATTTAAATGAATTCTATAGTATTTATACATAACATCTTACATAACTATGTACACTATTTACATTAGCCTGACACTATAACAGATCTTAATGTATACAGTTACTTTATAAGTATGTCCAATCCATTATCAGAGTGTCTGATCAGTTACTGTATAGTGTCAATCAGCATTAAGACTTTTCCCCAAGGATTATTGATAAATGGCTTTGAATAAATTCTTAGTTCTTTAATTTTAATTTCCAATAATGCTGTGGTCTTCAGTAAGCTATAGAAGTCTTCCAAAGTTGGCATTGTGTTTGCATTCCATCTTCTTGTTATATACTTCCTTGAAATTGCAAGTATAGTCCATACTAGATACATTTGACCTATTCAAATGAGGACCTTCGTTCACATTTAATAATACAAGAGCTTTAGTTAACTAAAATGATTCATTAAATAAAGCTTGTAGAAAGTTATTAATACCATTCCAAAATGGCTTAATTTTAACACAATCAAAGAAAATGTGATTCCAATCTGCATTGTGTACTAGCTCACATCTCCAACATATTTCTTTTATGGAAGAACTAATTTTATTGATTCTATGTAGGGTTAAGAATGCTCTATGCAATCATTTCCAATTAAAAACTATCCAGTATTGTGTAAAGGATGTATATTTTATTGATAATAAGATATTTGTTTTTAATATCTTCAGTTAACTGTATTGAGTGTCCTTCTGTTATATAATTCCAATATGAGGTTTTGGGTTTTATTTTGTAGTTTATCAATATTTTGTAAAATTTTGAAATACTGTTTCCCATGTCAAAGTCATTACATATGATTTCATATGTATTTCATAAATTTAGGTATTTCTTTAAAAGAAGAATTGTTAATTATTCTACTTAAATCTTGTGAATATGACAGAATATGTGTTAGCTGTATTTGTACAATATATAGTTTTACTGTTGCATGCAGGATTATTTACACCCATTTACTATAAGTTCCTACTCTAATGCTATCCTCTGTGTTGTAACTCTTACATACTATTCCTGTCCTCCTTAACCGTTGTATCTCATTCTTTCTTTCTCCCATTAAATCCTACAACCCAGCACTCATACACACCTGCATTAAGTAATTCACTCTCATAGCAAATCTTTGCCTTACCCCTGGCATTCTTACCTCTTACTTGCTATTCACTCCACTGATTGTTCTTTGCTGACTTGCCCCTTCCTTCTCCTTGGCTCTACCTGCTCATTTTGCCCTGCAGGCTCACTCCACTCCCCTACCCTGTCCCCAATTCCCATCCACCCCACTATATGTACACTTATACATCCCCTGACTCCTCCCACCCCATACCACTTCAATCACAATTAACCTAAGCCAAACTCCTCCCAACTGTAAATCTCACATTCATCACACACACTACAACCGCTCCTACAATGCTCTACATATCTAAACTCACTATTACTCCATTTGCCCTAATAATCTCTCTCTCTCCTGTCTTACCTATCTCACACAGTTTCCCAAGACTAACCATACCCCGCTTACACACTCCACTGCATCATACTATCATCCTCACTCCCCCTGTTAGTCATCCATCTACCATGAACTCTTCAGCTCCAATCCAACATTCAAACCTAAGCTACTCCCCTCCCCACCCCCCTACACTCATATCTTAAATGTAATACCAGAAAATCACTAGTCTCACACAAACCATACTACCCATCCCCACCACACTACCTCACTCTTCTCCTCCACCATTTCTCTCTTTCACTTGCCGGCAACATCCACCCCAACCCCGGACCCACATATAACATTAATGTCACCAAACCCTCCACTCAACCCACAAAACCTAAGTCCATTCACCTCACTGCACTTAATGCACAAAGCCTTAGTAACAAAATTCCTAACCTCCATGTCTGGCTCTCCCATAACCACCCCAACATAGCCACCATTACAGAAACCTGACTCAAATCCTACATAAAATATAACAAAATCCTACCACCAAGTTAACAAATCATTCACAGTGACAGAGCCCACTAAAAAGGAGGTGGAGTAGATATAATCTAGCCCTCCTCCCATACCATAACTCCCTACACCAATGAAATACCAACCTTTGCCAATGCTGAAATTACAGTAGGTTTATTAAAAATAAACAACCACAAATCCATATGTATTGCTGCCCTCTATGTTCCCTCTGGTGATAACATCAAAACACTTGAAAACATCCTATCTTGGTTCTGCTTTCACATAAAAAATGAAACCTATATCCTTGGTGATACCAACATCAACTGGACTACTATTAACTCTGATGTCCCTTCCCACATTATTAACCTGTACAATTTCTCCCAACTAATTCATTCAGCAGCCAGACCAAATAAAGATGGTACCTCTGGAACCATCATTGACTGGATCCTAACGACTCACCAAAATCTTATCACCAAAACTGGAATAATACCAGATCCTCTCAGTGATCATTTACCTGCCTTTGCTGATTGGCTCTCATCTCCTCTACAAAAGCAACACCATTACATTCAAACCTGCAACCTCTCCTCTTTCAACCCTCTAACTTTCTCAGAATGCCTAAAGCATACTAACTGGTCCCCTCTAAAAACCATTCCACTAGATGATGCCGTATCCTATTTTAACCACTCATTCCTAACCCTCCTCAACCAACTAGCCCCCCCCCCAGAACCAAACTCATCAAAACCAATCCCTGCCCATGGTTATCAAAAGAAACTAAATTAGCCATGCAACTAAGGGACAAAAAAATGGAAAAAATATCAAAAACATAAAAACTCCAGCGCCCTCCTAGAATTTAAGCAACTTCAAAACTCCACAAAAAAGCTAATAACTAAAGACTGCAAAGGCAACTACTCCAAACTCCAGTCCTTGCACTTGACAAAGCCCAAAAAATTCTGGGACTCCATCCCATCCATTCTGCAGCCTAGTAATAAAGAAAATGCCTGTCCTAATCCCAACATCTCTGACCTTAACACAGCCACCCAGTTCAACTCATTCTTCATAGACTGCATAGCCAGACTATCCACCTCCTTCCCACCCCCATCCTCCAGCCCCAGCCCCTCCCACCACAATCTCCACCCCAATCACCTACCCCCTCCACACCCTTCTGCCTTGCTCCCATTTCCACAAGCACTATAAAAAGACTTCTCCTCAAACTCAAACCCTGTCACAATGCACATGACAATCTCCCACCTACCTTCCTCAAACAATTTACAGACAGCTTCACCTATCCCATCTCTATTGTTATTAATAGATCCATACAAGAATCATGTGTCCCTTCTATCTGGCACCATGCTTACATCATCCCCCTCCACAATGGTGGCAAAAATACTGACAGCACTAACTTCAGGCCTATAGCCATCCTTTCCCCTCTTTCTAAAATTCTAGAGAAAACCATACAAGCACAATTCATGATACACCTAACCCAAAACAATCTCCTCTCCCCCACCCAACATGGCTTCTACCCTGGCCATTCCACCATGATTGCCCTTCTTTCCTTTCTGGAAACAATCAACCTTGAACGCGACTCAGGCAAATATGTATCTACACTATTCCTAGATCTGTCAAAGGCCTTTGACGCCGTCTCCCACACCGCACTCATATCTCCACCCTACATCTCTCTCCCACCACCATAGCCTGGTTTTCCAGCTACCTGCCCAACCATCAACAGGCTGTCCAATGGAAAGCTTTAACCTCCCCATTTCCTACCGACACTCACAGGCATCCCTCAAGGTTCCGTTCTTGGCTGTCTACTCTTTAAGCTATTCATTAAAAACTTTCACCACTCCATCACCGAATTATCTGTCATCCAATATGCAGACGACTCGACTATCATCTGCTCAGCCTTCTCCTGAGCTCCTAGCTAAAACCCAATTAGCCTTCTCTACAACAGAAACCTGGATGCAGTCCAAACACTTGGCTCTAAATGCAAATAAAACCAAACCAATGATTTTTTCCCCTAACAAAAACTCCATTATTGACAAAACCTCTTTCCCCATACAGAGCCAGAACAGCACCCCCCCTTGAAAATGTTCCCACCACCAAGCTTCTCGGCATCATCATTGATGAAGAACTAATATTTGACATCCACATCCACTCCACAATAAAAAAAAAAACACACACAAAAAGATAAGTCTCCCCTACAGACACAACCACTTCCTCAGCCCCTCTACACTTCTAGCCCTAGCATCCACCTTTCTGCTCCCCTTCCTTATTTATGGTGCCCCTCTGTTCACAAATCTCCACCTTGGCTTACAATCCAAACTTAAATCCTGCTACCACAAGATCTGCAAATTTGCAGCCAATTCAAAAAACTCATCCCACCACTGCCACTCCCTCCTCACCCTCAATTGGCTTGAACTACCCAACTACCTCAGTTACCTACAACTCACCATTGCCCACAAGCTCATATGTAAACCTACAAACTGCCCATCTCTCGCTATGTCCTTAAAACCCTACAAACCGAACCACCCACTTGGATCCACTAATCAAAATCTCCTTCATGTCCACAAACCAGCATGACCTCCTGGCTATCTACTACTGTCCTACTCCTTAGCAAAACAGTGGGGCTCTCTCCCCCCTCACCTATGCAACCTAACAAACATTACAAATTTCAAATCTCAGCTATTCTCTTATCTATCAACCAAATGGGAATGCCCATGTCATGCTCCAACATAAACCCCTCTCAACCCCCTCTCTTTCTACCTTGCACAGAAATCATCACCAATTACCACTACTGTTGCTTCACCTCAACCTTAAAACAACCTCTGCCATACCTGGGACTGATTTTCTCTCTGCTATCTAATGTACTATACTTTACATAAAAAAATATTCTGGTACTTTCTCCATGCAAAATAGCTCACCTAACCTGCAAAGGGCTACTAGCAATTTGTTTAAATGTTAACTTACTAAACGTTTATCGACAAAATGTCTTTTCTGTAAATACTCAGCTTAACCATTTGTTTTAAATGTTACCTCACTAAGTGCCTATCACTCTTTTGTAACATGTAACATGTAACTTGCAATAATTTGGAGCTTATCTCCCCGGCCTCCACTGAAAATGGGCTCTTTATGGCCCAGTGGACTTCCCCAGTCATCAAACTTAAAATAAAATAAAAAAATAAATAAATACTCTGTAAAGTTACTCAGTCCTGTTGTGGAATTTTGTATGTTGCTTTTATTACTTGCATATCTAAAACTTTTAGTTTTTTGACACATTGGAGCCATCATACAAATCCTTTCTGTTCCCAGGAATTAATAATTTCTCTATATATTTTATGCGGAAAGTTCTTTGTGACTGTAAATGGTGTTGAAAGATCAAACAAGATTTTTAAATTATATTTGCATTAATAATTTTCCTAAATGAGTAACTGTAATAATTAATCATAGAGTTTTAGTGGGTTTAGTTATGTTATATTGCATACTGATACATATGTGCCATGGCAAATTATTTCTATTTGAATTTTTTTTTTTGTAAATCAAATTCATTTATTGATATTACAGTTAGTAATTCTTTCCAATTTGCAGATTAATTTGGACTTATCCATTCTGAGATTATTTTAGATATTGATGCTTTTATATATATATTTCTATATCAGGAAAGTTTAATCCTCCCTGTTTCCATGGTCTGACATGATGTATTAAAGTTATTCTGTTTATTTTGGGAAACCATAAAAATTGTATTAGGCATGAATTTATTTATTTAAGTATATTATTTTCTGGTAACAGTTGTATTGCCAAGGTTATATACAGGATCTTGGGCAGTAAAACCATTTTTATTAACTGTAGTCTATCTTCAAATGTTAATATTATTTTGCAACAGTTTTCAACAGAGATTTTAATTGTATTGATGATATGATTGCAGTTTTTTGAGGCTAATTCATTATTATCCTTGCATAACTCAATTCCTAGATATAGTATGATAGATTCTTGTTTCCCTATGATGTGAACGCCCTTGGTCTACAGTTGTTTTTTTTAGTTAAAAATACAAATTTTGATTTTGATTTATTGAAATGGAGTCCTGAAGTCATGTGAAATTTGTCAATTAATATATCTAATTCTTCTAATGTTTCTTTTGTATTAGATAATGTTATTAATATGTCATCAGCAAATAGCATTACTTTAGAATTGTATTGTTCATAAATGTCTATTCCTTTGATTTTTATATTGTTACAAATGGAATCTGCCAATATCTCAATAGCCGGAGCAAATAGAATCTGTGACATGGGGCATCCTTGTTTAGTGCCTTTTGTTATATGTATAGATTCAGAGGTAAAAGGACCTAACTTGACATATGCTAAATTATTTGTATATATATTCCTTAGGAGATGAACAAAGAATGCAGGAAATTCAAATAGCATTAGGATTTTGAATAAATAGTCCCAATTTAGACAATCAAAAGATTCCTCTATATCTAAGCCAATTATGAGTGTTTCTTTATTTTCTTTGTTAACATAATCTATAAGAGAAATTATCCTTTTAATATTGTTGTGTGTGTCTATGATATATAAATACAGTTTGATCATTATTTATTGTTTTGGGTAGAGGTATTTTCATTTTGTTAGTTAATATTGTCATAAATATATAATCATTATTTAATAATAATATATGTCTGTATTAGGTCTATATGAGGTACAGAGGTTTGGGGATTTGTTTTCCTTTAGGATTGGTGTGATTAAGGAAAATCTCCAGGAGGGTGATATTAAAGCTTGTGACTGAATTTCTAATAGAGTTTTATGGAAGAGGGATAGTATCTTTAAAAGAAAAAGCTTACATATTTCCATAATTATGCCATCTATACCTGGAGCTTTATTATTTTCACCCTCTTTTATTGTATCTGTAATTTCTTTGGAGGATATAGGTGCTTGCAGATCTAGTTTTAATTTTTCTGTTTTTTTTTAATATTAGAACATTTTTCATCTAGATTTAATTGATCGATAAGTATATTTTCTTATTGGAAATGTTCCATATAGTGATTTCTATAGGCAGCAAGAATGTCACCTATATCCTAGACATTTTCCCTTTCTTTTCATGGAAGATACTTTTAAAGTTATTAGCTTTTGATTCTTGTGGATAAATTATGTAGATATTTGGGAGAATTGGCCAAGGTATTAATTTTTAGTTTTTCTAAAGATAAAGTAGTTTTATGTGTTAGAACTTCATTGTATTTATTGTTTAATAGGTGGTGGTGCTGCAGTAACGTTGTCGCCTCACAGTTAGACGTTGCCCGTTCGATTCTCAATTAGTGCGTCTTCTGTGTGGTGACATGCGTGAATGGGCGTTCCTTCGTTGAAGGTTGTGCGTTAGGCCCGGCAAGCCAGCATGTAAAAATCTACTGCGAATCATTAGCGGACCGGAGTTCCGCTGTGGCGACCCCTAACCGGGAAAAGCCGAAAGTCACAACAACTTCTACTTTTTTCATCTCCAAGTGAGTTTGATTTTTTTTCAGCTTTTACAGACAAAAGTTTGGATTGTAGACCTAATAATTCAGAATCCCATTCTCTGATTTGTTTATACCAAGATAGGGTTTTACCACATGTGTAAGATTTTAATGAGTCCTATATCATTATTTTATTTATCTCTGCAGTGTAATTAATATCTAAGAAGAACTGTAATTCAGATAATAACCAGGGTTTGAACTCTTTAATTGTAGTTATATATGTTGGAATTCTGGTGTTAAAGATTAATAGTTTGTACCCATTTTGAAGTTTTAGTATCAATTAATTGTGGTCTGAAAAGGGGCAGGGAGTGATTGAGAAATTAATGATTTTACAGTGTAAGTCACGGGCTGCAAATATTTTATCTCTTCTAGTTTGGGTACCAAATCTGTGATCTTAATGGGAAAACAACAAAGATTTATATTCTTTAAATTTAAAAGTATCTACAAGATTAGGATTGGTGTGATTAAGGAAAATCTCGAAGAGGGTGATATTAAAGCTTGAGACTGAATTTCTAATAGAGTTTTATGGAAGAGGCATAGTATCTTTAAAAGAAAAAAATTAAATATTTCCATAATTATGCATTCTATACCTGGAGCTTTATTATTTTCACCCTCTTTTATTGTATCTGTAATTTCTTTGTAGGATATAGGTGCTTGCTGAGCTAGTTTTAATTTTTCTGTTTTTTATATTAGAACATTTTTCATCTGGATTTAATTGATCGATAAGTATATTTTCCTTTTGGAAATGTTCCATTTAGTGATTTCTATAGGCAGCAAGAATGTCACCTATATCCTAGACATTTTTACCTTTATTTTCATGGAAGGTACTTTTAATGTTATTGGCTTTTGAATGTATTTTGATTCTTGTAGATAAATTATGTAGATATGTGGGAGAATTGGCCAAGGTATTAATTTATAGTTTTTCTAAAGATAAACTAGTTTTATATGTTAGAATTTCATTGTATTTATTGTTTAATACTTCTACTTTTTTTTCATCTCCAAGTGATTTTGATTTTTTCAGCTTTTACAGACAAAAGTTTAGATTGTAGACCTAATAATTCAGAATCACATTCCCTGATTTTTTTTATACCAAGATAGGGTTTTACCATATTTGTAAGATTTTAATGAGTCTTATATCATTATTTTATTTATCTCTGCAGTGCAATTAATATCTAAGAAGAACTGTAATTCAGATAATAACCAGGGTTTGAACTCTTTAATTTTAGTTATATATGCTGGAATTCTGGAGTTAAAGATTAATGGTTTGTACCCATTTTGACGTTTTAGTATCAATGAATTGTGGTCTGAAAAGGGGCAGGGAGTGATTGAGAAATTAATGATTTTACAGTGTAAGTCACGGGCAGCAAATATTTTATCTACTCTAGTTTGGATACCAAATCTGTGATCTTGATGGGAAAACAACAAAAATTTATCGTCTTTAAATTTAAAAGTATCTACAAGATGAAATGATTTTACCCACTTGTTTAAAGCTTTTGATACAGCAGATGTACACAGCAGTCTTTTATTTATAGTTTCAGAAATATCAAATATACAGTTAAACCTCCTCCTAATATTAAGTTGCCTTTATAATTATTAGAAATGAAATCCAAGTGTTTTTTAACAGTTCCTGTTCCAATGCCTGGGAACCAGTATAGATTGTCTAGGGTCCATATTCTGTTATTATATTTAACTATTACTAATGCTATAAGGCCTTCTTTATCTTCATACTTATAAATTGTTTCTGGGTTAATCACATTTGTTTCCAATAAAATTATTACCCCTTTTGCCTTTGTCTTATAAGTGGATTGCACCAATATCATATATTCCTTAGTATTCCATTTGCAATTGTTGTTTGTTTTGAAATGAGTTTCTTGAAGGAAGACAATTTGTGCTTTTTTCAGTTTTAAATATTTCAGTAGATTTGATCTCTTAAAAAGTAAAAACAAACCTCTAACAAGCTTAACTGGGAAACCTTCAAAAACAACAGGGCAAAGTAGCAAAACATGAATGAAATCCCACTAACAAGGCTGAAGTAAAGTCCTTTAATAAAACCACAAAGTAGCGGAGATAAAATAGGTGAGTGCTTTCACACAAAGTGCTTCTTCAGACAAACATTTCACATATCAAAACCACATTATATACAATTCAAAATAATTAATTAACCTAACAAATGAAGGCAATAATTATCTAGGCAAATCCTTGGACTTCAACACAATTTTTAAAGAAACCTTGTCATTAAGTCCATGTTTCTTGTCAGCAAAAAGCTTTAAAATCCAATGCAACTCTCTCTCTTCAGTAAAATTCCTGAGTTCTCCCCTGTAAGTCCTCAGATATAACTTCTACTGATTTAAAACCAAAACTATGTGTAAAGCCAGACTCAAAAACATGTTTTGCCAAAGCATTAGTAGAATCACATTTCCTGATTGCATAAGTGTGTTCCCTAATCCTTTCATAGAACATCCTATTGGTCTTTCCCAAATAAAAACTAGTATATTCTTTACAAGTAGCAAGATAAACCAAGTTCTTGGTTCTACAATTTACAGTGACTCTAAAAGAAAAAGTCTGTTTAGAAAGAGGGTGCTTAAACTCACATGATGTCTCTATATGACAACAAAACTTACAATGCCCACAGGGGCGAGTCCCCATAGGTGCCTGTCTAGTAACTATGGCCTTCCTATGGTTCTTGTAGCACAGACATTGCTTTAATGATTTTTTGTTTTTATAACAGAATGTGGGTCTCTCTCTCCCACTAATTATTTTATCCAATCATCTGAGGTCAGGATACCCCATTTAGAAAAAAATGACATATTTAATATGTCTAATGTCACTAGCATAGGGCAGATTCAGAGGAGTCCATCTCCTACTAGACACAGCTGGTCCTACATCATATCTGTCTTCTGAGAAATATGGTACAGCTCTCAGAACACAGACATGAGTCACTGCGAATTGTAGAACCAAGAACTTTTTTTTAAAACCTATGTTGAAGTCCAAGGATTTGCCTAGAAAATTATTGCCTTTATTTGTTAGGTTAATTCATTATTTTAAATTGTATATAATGCGGTTTTGATATGTGAAATGTTTGTCTGAAGAAGCACTTTGTGCAAAAGCGCTCACCCGTTTTATCTCTGCTACTTTGTGGTTTTATTAAAGGACTTTACTTCAGCCTTGTTATTGGAATTTCATTCATCTTTTACTCCTAGATTTGATCTCTTGTTAGCATTGCTTAAGTCATTGGTATTTAAAGATAATAAAGTTAAATCCATCATAGGTTATTTAGACTATGCATTCTTTGTTTTAGTGTGACTATTAAACATTTTCCTCTGATAACTATAAAGTATATGTTTGAGCTTTTAAAGGAAATTATCAGTTTTATATGTTGAGTGTTTGCCAATAAAGTAATGTTTTGGTAAGGCATACTAAAAATGTTTTTGTGAAATAACAAATTTAAATTAATAAATGTTAACAAAACTAAGATCCGCACTAGCCATGGAATGAAAATCATTCCTAATCTGATGGATACACCTAAATCCATTAGATTATCACTCATACTTTGACAAACCCGAGCATCTGAGCTCCATAAATTGAATTATCATATGGGGAATATTTGTAATAGGAATGAGCAATATTTATATTATTTTGAACAGATATAGTGCTATTGTAGATTAGACAGAATTCTAATACAAATTAAATGTTTACTTATTGTATAAACAATTAATATTTACAAGAAAGATAGATGACAAGCAATTCAATCATAGTAAATTAGGATGCATCATTTTATACTGAAAATTGCATTTATTTGTGCCTGCACTTTAAATAAGTCATTTTTGCTGTAAATTGTATTTTTTAATTGTCTCTGGCTTCCCATTCATGTGCGACAGCCATTATTGCACTGTAAAAGTTATTATTTTACCTGTTTCTACTGCCTTCCTCAAAAAACTAAAAAAAATCTTGCTATTTTCCCACCTTAATAATCTAGAAAAGTCCAGTCTAAGATACCTGCTAATACCTGGACTGTGTTTAAGCTTCTGTGTTGGCCATATCTTACTTGGGCAAAAAGGAAGTTTCTTTGTTCAGCAGTGAGAGTGGAGAGTGCTGAACAGCCTACCTGTCCTTGGAGGAGTGGTTTCTGCCCAGAAACTGTAGTTTTATTGGCCATTTTGGGCTAATTTCTATCTCTTTAATCTTTCTGATATAAAAACACATCTGTGTGGTTTTTGCATCTGTATAAGCTCAGCAGATCCTGCCCAGGTTCATGCAGAGACCTACAATGCCAGAGAGACAAAAGGATAGACTTTGCAGTGTTTAAGTACCATGTTTTTGTTTTTTTTCTTGTTGCCTATTGCTATTTCCACCTAAATGCTTGTTTTCTGGCATTTATTGCTCCTCAAAATGCTCATTTTATACTGAAAATTGCATTTATTTGTGCTTGCAGTTTAAATAAGTTGTTTTTGCTGTAAATTATATTTTTGAATTGTCTCTGGATTCCCACTCATGTGTGACAGCCATTATTGCACTGTAGAAGTTGTTTTTTTTCACCTGTTTCTACTGTCTTCCTGAAAAAAACAAACAAAAAAAAATCTTGCTTTTTGCCCACCTTACTAATCTAGAAAAGTCCAGTTTCAGATACCTATGGATACCTGGACTGTGTTTAAGCTTCTGTGTTGGCCATACCTTACTTGGGCAAAAAGGAAGTTTCTTTGTTCACCAGTGAGAGTGGGGAGCTCTGAGCAGCCTACCTGTCCTTGGGGAGTGGTTTCTGCCCAGAAACTGTAGTTTTATTGGCCATTTTGGGCTAATTTCTATCTCTTTAATCTTACTGAAATAAAAACAGCATCTGTGTGGTTTTGCACATTGCACAGCAGCAGTTAACTAGGGTTAAACTATCCCCGGCTCCACTGAGTCTGCTCTTCAGTTTTTCCCTTGGTACCAGCCAGTTCTTCCACATTTAGCAATGAAATCAGTATTTTTGGACTAGCACTCAGCGCAAAAAGAGTCAAAAGCACTAAATAAGCTATAGTACTTGATCCCCAACAGCTGTCTGTAGAGAACTGTCAAATTACTCTCCGCACCAGGCAAGCAAGAATAAGTTCCTTAACCCATTCAGGCATGTCCAAGAGCCAGCTCCCAGTGTGTTCCCCAGTGCACCTGATGAATTTGGGCATCCTGAGTCAATGTCACAACTGCCTCATGTATACAGACGACCCTCTCCTCATACCACAAGACATCGAAATCTGCGAGAGATGCACTTACATAGCTAAAATTGAGGCAAAGCTCTCTCCAGTCATGACTGGAATTGACAGTCTAGAGGAGAAGGTACCAACCTGCAGCACACCACTTACTACACATAGACCCACCATACATGCAACTACTAACCTCACACATAGATGCAAAAAGGCATATTTGGAGGCTCTAAATAAAAATCTGCGGAAACAACAGAGACCTCCAAAGCAGACACACAAGCAACCTACACCCACAAACACACTGCAATCATCACATAACCACAAAAAACAGTGTGCCACACAACCACAGCCCTTAAGGCAAAAAACCATGCCTAACACACTTGTAATAGGTGACTCCATAGTCAGGCACACCGATGTCCCTCTCACCAGGGTGGATAAAGAGAAGGTCATTGTCAGTTGCTTGTCGAGGGCCAGAATCCATCACATTACCCATGCACTCAAGTCACTCCACAACAAGTGCAGATATGACTCTGTCATTGTCTATGTTAGTGTGAATGACCCGAGATGTATGTCCCTGGACTACATGAAAAGGGACATAGAAGAGCCCTCTGATTATGTAATCAAGGCAGGTATGACCCTAGCCCTGAGAAGCATCTTACCCTCACCAAGTATGATACCACAGTACAAGGAAAAAATGATAAATTTCAAGAAATGGCTAAGCTTTTGGTGTCATTTAAAGGGAATACAGTATCTGTCTGCATGGGATGACATGCTCGACAAGCCTCGATGCTTCACCAGAGATGGCTTGCACCTGTCACCCCTGGGATTCAGGATACTGGCAAAGGTTCTTGCCATCCTCATAGTGCCTTTTTAGGCAAGGCTCAAAAAACAAATCCACCACAGTAACAAGTACTAGCAATAAGAAACTGACAGTCATGCTGCTAATGCTAAGAGTTTAAACCTCAAAATGCACTCTCTCGAGGCACTCCTCAACATGGAGAACATCGATATTTGTGCAGTAACTGAGACCTGGTTCAAGGCTCAAGAGAGCACCCAGGCAATTCCAGGCTTCAACTCATACCACACATTTCGGCCGCCAAACCCGGACCGAAATACAAAGGGAGGAGGGTTATCATATTCATCAAGGATAACCACACCTCCAGACTAGTTGCAAAGTATGATGTCTCAGATATCAGCCAAGTGCAACTGACAATGGGCAAAACTGCAGTACAGATTGTAACTCACTACAGATCACCTTCCCTGTCCCAGGACACTCACTCCGCCTTTCTCGAGGTATTGGAAAACATGCGAGTCCAACCAAACACCCTTATAGTAGGTGATTTAAATTACCCAAACATCAATTGAGAAAACTATGAAAGTATTAATATCTTTGCTCAGCGCTTCCAGGAGTACATTAACTCCAAATCTCTGTGACCAGCTTGTAAACACCCCCACAAGAGGTAAAAATATACTGGACCTGGTCATCACCAACATGGGTGACAAATGCTCCATACCTGTGGTAAATTCCTCATTCGTCAGATTAGACCATAAACTCATCACTCTAGATATCTACATACCATCCCCACCCTCTGTCCCAAAAGAAACCATGGTGAAAAACTTTTCCAAAGTGAACTTTATGCTACTCAAGACAGAGGTGGCAAATTTTGTTACTCCCGTGCAGGATGTCAATAGGACTGAATCTGCTATATCCTGCACAAAAGCTCTCTACAAGCACCTACATGAGTGCATGGACTGTGCTATCCCGAACAAGACCAAGACCCACTCCTCCAAAAAGAGGAAGCCAGTGTGGTGGACCCTGGTCATAAATAAGCTCTATAATAGAAGGAAGAAATTACTGCAAAAAAAAAGAGTAAAAACCCAGGAATGGAGGGACTCCCTCCACCCAGGGTCATCCCACTCCATAAAGGAGGTGCAACCACTGATCCCAGGGATTACTGCCCCATCCTTAGCAAACAGCTACAGTTAACTTTGAACCTAACACCACTCTTAAGTATTCAACTGCGGTACCACCTTTAACATTACTATAAGAAAAGTGCAGTCTGGGTCTGAACTGTCTGCAGACAGCTACAGTTAACTTGGAACCTAACACCACTCTTAAGTATTCAACTGTGGTACCACCTTTAACATTCCTATAAGAAAAGCGCAGTCCGGGTCTGAACTGTCTGCAAACAGCTACAGTTAACTTTGAACCTAACACCACTCTTAAGTATTCAACTGCGGTACCACCTTTAACATTCCTATAAGAAAAGTGCAGTCCGGGTCTGAACTGTCTGCAAACAGCTACAGTTAACTTTGAACCTAACACCACTCTTAAGTATTCAACTGCAGTACCACCTTTATCATTCCTATAAGAAAAGTGCAGTCCGGGTCTGAACTGTCTGCAAGCAGCTACAGTTAACTTTGAACCTAACACCACTCTTAAGTATTCAACTGCAGTACCACCTTTAATATTCCTATAAGAAAAGTGCAGTCCGGATCTGAACTGTCTGCAAACAGCTACAGTTAACTTTGAATCTAACACCACTCTTAAGTATTCAACTGCGGTACCACCTTTAACATTCCTATAAGAAAAGTGCAGTCCGGGTCTGAACTGTCTGCAAACAGCTACAGTTAACCTTGAACCTAACACCAGTCTTAAGTATTCAACTGCGGTATCACCTTTAACATTCCTATAAGAAAAGTGCAGTCCGGGTCTGAACTGTCTGCAAACAGCTACAGTTAACTTTGAAACTAACACCACTCTTAAGTATTCAACTCCGGTACCACCTTTAACATTCCTATAAGAAAAGTGCAGTCCGGGTCTGAACTGTCTGCAAACAGCTACAGTTAACTTTGAACCTAACACCAGTCTTAAGTATTCAACTGCGGTATCACCTTTAACATTCCTATAAGAAAAGTGCAGTCCGGGTCTGAACTGTCTGCAAACAGCTACAGTTAACTTTGAACCTAACACCACTCTTAAGTATTCAACTGCGGTACCACCTTTAACATTCCTATAAGAAATGTGCAGTCCGGGTCTGAACTGTCTGCAAACAGCTACAGTTAACTTTGAACCTAACACCACTCTTAAGTATTCAACTGCGGTACCACCTTTAACATTCCTATAAGAAAAGTGCAGTCCGGGTCTGAACTGTCTGCAAACAGCTACAGTTAACTTTAAGTGTGTCTCACTGTTTGAGCCAATCTTCATTTTCCCCTGGAGAGCACTGTGCTTTGGCTGTAAGCAGCCCCCCCCCCCCACCACACACATCTTCCACTTTCTCTTATTCCCTTCTGTTAGCAAATAGTATCCATAACTGATCAATACTGTGTGTTTGTTTATTTAAACTATACCACAGTAGCCTACTGATACAAGGTTATCCTCGTTTTCCACCTGAGAAATGAAGACAAGACTTACAGTTTCAGAGCAGTCCTTGGTCAATTGTGATTGTTCTTAACACATACTTGTCTTGCTTTGGCTCATTAGCAGCAGTACAAAGAACTGCCTGCTCACACCCTTGTTCTCCCCTCCCCTTCCCTGTTTATTACGTTAAGACAATCCCAGAGTTAATAAATGTTACCTGTGGCAGGCACCATTTGTAAAACTACAATCCACTCTGCTACAGGCCCCATGAAGGCTCAGTGTCTCTCCAGTAAGTGTTTTACAACTGTAAATGCCTATTTACGTTGAATTGTATTAGACATTTTACAACTGTATATGTTTATGTTGAATTGTGTTAGACATCTAATATGTTTTTTGCTTTATTATTGATGTTACTATGGCATGCACCAAGTTGTTACTAGTATAATAGTATGTATGGTCTATTTGCATAGCTGCACCTTGTTCACTAATGTTATTCATGTAATAGTATTGTGTGTAGACAGCTCATACTAGTGCCTAAATTATTTCTATAAGTTTGTGCTGTTACTGGTGGATAAAATCATATTAGAGAACCACGACAGATTGCTGCTCGCTATATTTTTATCTGTGGCTGCATAACTGTCTGGGTTTTTGTTTTCTAATGTTCTTCTAATTGGCTCAGTATCTGCATATACTAAGTAATGGTTCAGGACATTGTCCTGCATGTGGTAGCTATTTGCTCAATGTGTTTTTTATAATCTTTATAATATATATTTACCATCTCAAAAGTGCTTACTCCTCTCTGTACTCTTCTTTTCTAGACCTAACACCACTTTTAAGTATTCAACTGCAGTGCCACCTTTAACATTCCTATAAGAAAAGTGCAGTCCGGGTCTGAACTGTCTGCAAACAGCTACAGTTAACTTTGAGTATGTGTCTAACTGTTTGAGCCAATCTTCATTTTCCCCTGGAGAGCACTGTGCTTTGGCTGTAAGCAGCCCCCCCCACCACCACCACCACCACCACCACACACATCTTCCACTTTCTCTTATTCCCTTCTGTTAGCAAATAGTATCCATAACTAATCAATACTGTGTGTTTGTTTATTTAAACTATACCACAGTAGCCTACTGATACAAGGTTATCCTGGTTTTCCACCTGAGAAATTAAGACAAGACTTACAGTTTCAGAGCAGTCCTTGGTCAATTGTGATTGTTCTTAACACATACTTGTCTTGCTTTGGCTCATTAGCAGCAGTACAAAGAACTGCCTGCTCACACCCTTGTTCTCCCCTCCCCTTCCCTGTTTATTACCTTAAGACAATCCCAGGGTTATTAAATATTACCTGTGGCAGGCACCATTTGTAAAACTACAAACCACTCTGCTACAGGTCCCATGAAGGCTCAGTGTCTCTCCAGTAAGTGTTTTACAACTGTAAATGCCTATTTATGTTGAATTGTATTAGACATTTTACAACTGTATATGTTTATGTTGAATTGTGTTCTAATTGTGAATCTAATATGATTTATGCTTTATTGGATGTTACTATGGCATGCTAGTATTTGTATGCACCAAGTTGTTTTTAGTATAATAGTATGTATGGTCTATTTGCATAGCTGCACCTTGTTCACTAATGTTATTCATGTAATAGTGTTGTGTGTAGACAGTTCATAATAGTGTCTAAATTATTTCTATAAGTTTGTGCTGTTACTGGTGGATAGAATCACATTAGAGAACCACGACAGATTGCTGCTCGCTATATTTTTATCTGTGGCTGCATAACTGTCTGGGTTTTTGTTTTCTAATGTTCTTCCAATTGACTCAGTATCTGCATATACTAAGTAGTGGTTCAGGACATTGTCCTGCATGTGGTAGCTATTTGCTCAGTGTGTTTTTTATAATCTTTATAATATATATTTACCATCTCAAAAGTGCTTACTCCTCTCTGTACTCTTCTTTTCTAGACCTAACACCACTCTTAAGTATTCAACTGTACCACCTTTAACATTCCTATAAGAAAAGTGCAGTCCGGGTCTGAACTGTCTGCAAACAGCTACAGTTAACTTTGAGTATGTGTCTAACTGTTTGAGCCAATCTTCATTTTCCCCTGGAGAGCACTGTGCTTTGGCTGTAAGCACCCCCCCCCACCACCACCACACACATCTTCCACTTTCTCTTATTCCCTTCTGTTAGCAAATAGTATCCATAACTGATCAATACTGTGTTCATAGGTTCATAGGTTCATAGGTTCATACTAGGCTATCTGACCGAGGGCATTTACAAGCCTAGCCCATAGTTTTGTGGCTTACGCCACCCCTTTAGTATGGGGAACTATACCCATTATTTTGCTGTGCCTCTGTTGAGCAGTGACACTGAGGTAATCCCTGGGGTATATCTGCGATCTCCCATCCATTGGTCAAGATTTCTCTTGAACAAGGCCAGCGAGGTGCTCTGCCTCACATATACCGGGATTTTATTCCACAGCATAGGGAGTCTTTGGGTGATGAATCTATCCCTCCAGCACGTCCTATTAATAGCCGTGTCGAGGTTTAAGTCTCCGCCCTTGTGGCTCTGATGGATCTAGATTTTTGAGGTGAAGCATATTCATCAAATCTGGGTTTGACATGGCCTTGTATGTTAGGCAAAGGTCACCTCTGAGCAGCGGTGACTGAATAGAGGTGGAGTTCTTTCAGTCGGGCAGCATAGGACAGATGTTTGAGACCCTTTATCCTTTTGGTGAGGAACTTTGTGGCCTCTCCAGCTGCTGCAAGTGTCGGGTCAGATACATTCCGAATGGGGCATTGTACTCAATCATTGGTCTGATGAGTGATGAGTATAGGGAGACTATGACCTCCCTTGATCTAGATGAGAATCCCTTCATGATAAGGTGGGCAATGTAGAAGGTCTTCCTAACTACTTTAGCTACATGGGTGGCGAATGACAGACTACTATCAACCTGGGTCCCCAGGTCCCTGATAACTTCTTCTGTACTCAGTGGATTGCCACCTATTTGGTAGCTAGGGGTAACCTTGTTTTTCCCGAAGGGTATGACTATGCATTTTTGGCATTTAACTTTAGGCCATGGCTCTGGCACCAGTTATCCGTTTCTGTGAGACCCTTCTGAAGGATATCTGTGTCAGATGTGTTTTCTACTATGGCCCAGTTTGCAGTCATCTGCAAACTTTGTCAGCTATAACCCTCCTGTGTTTGCTTGTACGGAAAAGTAGATGCCAAACAAGAGTGGGCCCAGGACTGAGCCCTGTGGTACACCACTTGTGACAGGCTTTGAGTCTGACATGGCGCCAGCAACTCTGACCCTGTGGGTTCCGTCACTCAGCCAGTTTGCAACCCATCTTGTGATGTATGGGTTAACATTTAAGCTGATGAGTTTTTCAATGATACCCGAGTGGGTATTGTATCAAAGGCCTTCGCCAGATCGAGGTAGGCTGTATGGACTGCCTTTCCTCATCAATGGCTTTGGTGACTGTTTCAAAAAGTCAACCAAGTTTAGAAGGCATGATCTGACTTTGACAAAGCCAAACTGGGATGGATCCAAAGTCTGCAAATTCCTATGTCTTTATTTATGAGGTCCATTATGATCCTCTCCATGGCTTTGCAGATAAGACTTGTCAAGCTAATGGGCGGTAATTTCCAGGGTCGGTGGAGGCACCGCCTTTGTGAAGTGGGACCACAGTTGCAGTGCACCACTCCTGGGTGCGTATCCAGAGGTAAGACTATGATTAAACAGCTGTCCTAGCTGTGGGTTTAATTCCTCGTTGAGTTCGTGGAGCACACAGCCGGGGACACCATCAGGTCCCATGGATGCTGTGTTTTTGCTTTGGAGAGAGCAGTTCTCACTTGGTTGGAGATGTTTGGGGGCTGCAATCGCTTGGTATAGATATCTCTCCTTTTGGGGAGGGAGAAGTTTGCACTGAACCTGTCAGCCAGTATGTTGGCAATGTCTGTAGGATCAGTAATCTTCACATCATTTTGAACTAGTTCTGAGCATATCTGGGAGTTTCCTCCCAGGTTTCTAACATAGCTAAAGAAGGCCTTATGATTGTCTTTTGAGTCTTTAGCTATTTTTCTCTCAAAATTTGCTTTGGATGATTTTATGAGAGCTCTTAGTTTTTTACTTATAGTGATCAAGGGTGTCTTACCTTTTAAGGATTTTGCTCTATCTTGTAGTAGCTTCCTCCTTTTGTTGTAGAGTTTGTTTATGGCTGGGGTCCACCAGAGTGGACGCTTGCCTTTGGTACAAAGAGTCTTTGTTTTGCTTGGGATTGCCTTATCCATGCAGTCCTGCAGGTGCTGGTAGAAGGCATTTGTAAGTGATTCAGCGGCTTGAGCACTGTTTTCCGTCGGCTCGGGGGCCTTAAAGGAGAACACACTAGTCTTTAGAAGTGCAAAGTCGGCTTTCGAGAAGTTCTTTACTGTGGTCTTTTTTATTTCAGGTGGGGGTGGGATGAGGACCTCCAGCGAGATTAGTTTGTGATCTGATCTCACCAGTGAGGGGTATACTTCCGGTGTTGAACATTGTGCTCCCATGTTCGTGATGATGAGATCAAGTATGTTTTCTCCTCTTGTGGGGATGGTGACTAGTTGTTCCATGGCATTTGAGTTTATGAATTCCAGGAACTTTTGGGCTAGGGTGTTTGGGCTTGAGTAGTGTTCCCAGTCTATATTAGGGTAATTGAAGTCACCTAGTATGATGGTGTTTGGTGATACATTTATTCCCTCTAGTGTTTTCAGGAAGGCCATGTGAGGTTCCTGAGTTTGTGAGGGTGGCCTGTAACATGCTACAATTTGCAGAGCAGTCTTGCCTATGGTTAATTGCACCTGGATGGTCTCCGATGCATCGTGCGTTGCCACCAGTCTTGAGGTGTGGGTGTCTTTGATGAATATGGATACCCCCCCTCCTTTCTTGGTATTGTCCGGATTTTGGGGCCGGAACGCATGATAAGAGGTAAAACCTGATAGTGCTGGGTGCTCTCAGGAGCCTTGAACCAGGTTTCTGTCACTGCACAGACATCGATGTTCTCCATACTGAGAAGGGCCTCGAGTGCGTGCATTTTGAGATTTAGACTTCTGGCATTGAGCAGCATTACCCTTAGTTTTTTTCCTTTTTTGTGTTCTAGGGTGGTAGGTTTAGAATTTGAGCCTTGCCTATGGGGGTGGCAAGAGCCTTTGCCAATATCCGGAATCCCAGGGGTGACAGGTGCAAGCCGTCCCTTGCGAAGCAGCGTGGCTTGTCCAGCATGTCATCCCAGGCAGACAGACATTGGATCCCCTTTGAATGACACCAGAGTTTAAGCCAATTGTTAAAGCTGATCATCTTATCTCTGTATTGTGGCATCATTCTTGGTGAAGGTAGGATACTGCTCAAGGTCAGGGTCATACCTGCCTGGGCTACATAATCAGAGAGCTCCTCAATGTCTCTTTTCATGTAGTCCAAGGAGGTACGTCTCAGGTCGCTTACACCAGCGTGGACAATGACTGAGTCATATTTGTACCTGCTGTTGAGAGACCTGAGTGCTTGCGTTATGTGGCGGATTCTAGCGCCCGACAGGCAGCTTACTGTGACCTTCTCCTTACTCAGTCTGGTGAGCGGGACGTCAGTGTGTCTGACTATGGAGTCACCAATGACTAGTGTGTCTGGCATTGTGTTTGGCCTTAAGGGCTGTGACTGTTTGACACTCTGACTGTGAGGTCTATGTGTTGCAGGTGTTGTGTTCTGAGGTGGTGGTTGTTTGGGTGTCTGCTTTGGTGGCCTCTGCTGTTTTGGTAGATTTTTGATCAGAGCCGCCGAGTATGTCTTTGTAAATGTGTGTTTGTTTATTTAAACTATACCACAGTAGCCTACTGATACAAGGTTATCCTGGTTTTCCACCTGACAAATTAAGACAAGACTTAAAGTTTCAGAGCAGTCCTTGGTCAATTGTGATTGTTCTTAACACATACTTGTCTTGCTTTGTGATTGTTTCCAGCCCCTCATACAAGAACCTAACAGGGTCTCTACCCGCTTCGCTCCCCTCCCTGCTTCCTATTCCCTCCCGCCCTCACTGGTCCCACCTTTATTGCACTCAAACCCCTCCCATCTTTCCAATAGCCAACCACAGCGCTAACCCAACACTACCTCCTCCATATTCCCTCTACTTTCCCACCTCCTCAACTGACATGTACAAGCATACCTTTCCTTTGCTCACTGCATGCACTCTCCTTGCATATCTTACATCCTACCAAAGCTCCATCATTCCCCCACTCAACCACTACCACTGTACTACTACTCACACAACCACCCATGTCTCACCCATACTCAGCTCCCCTCCCACCAGCTCAAGAACCATCCCTATGCACCCCTCACATATTCTACCAACTATATTACTCAAACGTAAAGCATCCCTACAACTTAACATAGTAACCCTCCCACCATACCTATTACCCACAGAGAGCAATCATAAAATGTTCCTTATAAACAAACACATTCAAAAACTGAGAAAACTAATAATCTCATGCATATCAAAACTAGCCCTAAGTGGAGACATCCACCCCAACCCTGGCCCTACCATCTCCAACCCCAATCCTCATAATCAGACTAGAAACCACAACTTCTCCCATATTACAGCCAATAGAAAGCCAAGTGACTTCCTTCTACTAAGCCTAAATATTAGAAGTATATCCAACAAAGTCCATGAACTCCATGCCACCATAGACTTATACTCCCCAGATATAGTCGTCCTGACAGAAACCTGGCTAAAACCTCACATTACCAGTGAGCAAATACTCCCTACAGGTTATCGCATACTAAGAGTAGACCGGCTAAAGAAAAAGGAGGTGGTGTAGCTATAATATTTAAACAACATCTAAACATCCAGATCTTAAAATCATCAGCTCCACAAATAGGCAATGAAGAAATAATATATACCAACCTCAAAATTAACGAAACAAAACCATCAACATAATTGGATGCTACTTCCCACCTGGCCAAAACATCCCTCCACTAAAAAACCTCCTCAGCTGGTCTACCCACCATCTCCCCCAAGAAACTATCATCTTAGGTGATTTCAATATTGACTGGCAATCCTGTTCTGGCAACAATCCAACACATCATGTACACCTTCATGGCTTCACCCAACTAGTCCAGTCACCAACAAGGATAAATAAAAACTCCAGCAAGCACTCTACCCTGGATTGGATACTAGTCAGTAAGAACCCCCAGTCATATATAACAGGCTGCTTATCAGATAGCCTCAGTGATCACTCCCCAACATTCCTACTCAAAAAATACCTGTATCAAGCTAAACCTGTCATCTATCGTCAAATCACGTAAAAATAAACTTTAACCCACTCACATTCATCTCATCCTCAAAGAATGTAACTGGCATGCTCTAAAGTACCTCAGTCTAGATGACGCAGTTGAATCTTTTAATACTACCTTCCTGAACATCCTTAATTACCATGCCCCCATAAGATTTTCCAGAACCAAAGCACAACCCTCCCCATGGCTACAGAAAACCACTAATTCAGAAATGAAAAACGGATAAAGCCTGGGAGCACTGGCGCAAAACCAAAACCCCTGCAGCTAGACAGAAATTCCTAGAACTACACAATAGAGTCAAAAAGCTAATAAAACGGGACAAATTCCAATACTACCAGTCTGCCCTAGACTCCTCACAACACAGCCCCAAACAATTCTGGTCCTCCATAAACTTCATCCTCCACCCAGGTAAAGTCAGTACCCCTCCTCCTAACATCCCTCACTCCTCAGAAAATATTGCTACCTCATTCACCACACACTTCACCGAAACCATACTATCACTAGCTAAACAACACAACCCTCCT